>NC_090320.1:236678877-236748877 GCF_040869045.1 Eurosta solidaginis | reverse complement strand
GGGCCGTGCCACCACAACTTATTCGAGCATAAGTCCTGTGGGTAAGTTCCTCTGCTACAAAGATCCGCGGAATTATCCTTGGAATCAACGTGACTCCAATGCCTAACGCTGACAGCATCGTGGATCTTTGCCACTCGATTAGCAACAAAGGTGGTCCAAGAGCAGGGCCTTTTTCTTAACTCGCGAGAACGACGGTAGAATCTGTCCAGCAGTATATATTTTCTACTTTGAATGGAAGTTCCTTTAGAAGTGATTGAAGCATATCGACCACCAGAACAGCACCACACAGCTCTAAACGGGGAAGTGAAATGGTTTTGATTGGTGCGACTTTCGTTTTGGCCAATAAGAGATTGGAAGACGTGATTTCCTGATTTTCTACTCTTAAATATATCGCCCCCGCGTATGCCTTTTCCGAGGCATCACAAAAGGCATGAAATTGGAAAGGTGATTCCTCAGAATAACATACACATCGCGGAATTTCGATTTCCTCTACAAATTGGTAATTTTCTAAAAATGCTTTCCATTTGGAAAGAGTTTGAGGAGATAAGGGCTTATCCCAGGGAGTACCATCAGACCATATTTGCTGCATAATTATTTTTGCTAGCACCACGATTGGTGCTAGCCAACCTGCTGGGTCAAACAGCTTCGCTATAAGAGACAATGCTTCGCGTTTCGTATACGTGTCCTGCAACGAGGGAACGTGAATTTTAAAGAAGAACCGATCTGATTTAGCATTCCATCGAATTCCTAATGCCTTTGTCGTACTTGTTTCGTCTAATTCCAAGAAGTCTTTGTCCAAGAGATGCTCTTGCGGAAGATTCCTCAGAAAGTTTTTCGAATTTGAGGACCATTTCCTCAAGGAAAAGCCAGCGCTATTTAATGACTCGATAAGTTCATCTCGCGCTTGTAAAGCTGTGGCTATATTGTGGAATCCAGCTAATACGTCATCTACGTACATGGAGTTCCGGAGAATTTGAGCTGCCAATGGATGTGAATCCTGACAGTCTTGGGCTAATTGAATAAGTGTTCTAATTGCCAAGTATGGCGCGCAATTTATCCCGAAGGTGACTGTTTTAAGTTGACAGTCTTGTATGCTACCTTGCGGGTCATCCCTAAAAATAATCCTCTGATAAGGTCTGTGTTCAAGTTTGACCAGAATTTGACGATACATTTTCTGCATGTCGCTACTCAGAACGAACTTGTACAGCCGCCACCGAATTATAAGAAGAGTTAAATCTGATTGCAGAGCCGGGCCTACATGGAGAATATCATTTAACGAGACGCCATTCGAAGAGTTGCATGACGCGTTAAAAACTACTCTCAACTTCGTCGAAGTACTTTGCGGTTTCAGAACCGCGTGATGTGGGAGGAAAAAGTGGCTGGGTGAATGTTCGAAATTTGGAGCTTCTACTCGCTCCATGTGTCCTAATTCAAGGTATTCCTTAACGACGTTGTCGTATTCTTCTTTTAACGAAGGGCTTTTTAACAATCTTGTTTCGTTGCGATAAAATTGCTGCAACGCGGTTGGCCGAGATGCACCTAATTTTAAATCCGTGGGATAAAAACTTTTAAACGGCAACGAAACGACATATCTACCATCCGGGTTTCGTATAGTCGTCTTCGAGTACAGATCTTCACAAAACAAGTCTTCCGATGACTGATGATTCTTCTTGGGTATTTCTTCTCCCAGAATTTACGAAGCTGACTATCTAAATTAATATCTTCTCCTATTGAGACTTTGGTAGCAAAGCAAGAGACGTGTGCGGTGTCCGATGCCCCAGTGACAATCCACCCGAACACGGCCTCTTGAGATAAAAGATTTTTATGAATACTACGTTTCAGGCCATCTAACATAACTTTAGGGTATAAATCTCCCCCGATCAGAACATCTATGGGACCGCTTTGTAAAAACTTTGCATCTGCTAAAGGTACTTTTGGCAGTTGGTCGAGAAGTGTTTCATCGATTGAGGCCGATGGCAAATTACCAGTAATTTGAGGTAATACGAATGCCGAGGCTTCTATGAAGAGGTTTGGGTCACGGGGTGAGCCCAAAATAAACGAGCACCTTTTCGCGGAATTGTTGCAAACCTTTTGGTTTAGCCCGTAAATAACCACGTTTGTTTTCGAGAAAGGAAGCTTAAGAAGTTTTCGCAGTCGGTCAGAAATAAACGACGCTTCAGCAGCAGAATCTATTAACGCGCGAACTATGTATGTTGCGCCCGAATGGCAAATGTGAACCATGGCAGTTCCAGGAAGAGCTGAGGATAAACCTGACGATTTCAGATTATTCTCAGATAACGACAAATTTGTATTCGAAGAAGTGGACTGTATATTTGTGTGGAATGCTTGCGCCGCTGTTCCAGCCGTGGTTTCTTTAGAGGGTTGCGCGTTGGAAGACACTCTATGAAGTAAAGTGTGGTGTCTACTCTTGCACGTAGTGCAGGAGTATTGACTTTTACAGTCCTTTATGGAATGGCCTTTCGTAAGGCAATTTAGACAGCAGTTGTGCTTTATTATTGCCGCAAACCTATCGTTTACGGAAAGGGAGAGGAATTTGGTGCATAATCGGAGAGGATGGTGTTGCTTCGGACATAAAACGCAGTTTGAATTTGAAACTTTTGTGGCAAGAGCTACTTTCTGTTGGCCCGCGTTGTTGGTCGTATGTGCCGATGATTTTTGAAGGGTGTTAGGCGATGACGATGTTGTAGAACATCTTACATCCACTATTGATTCCAAAGTCCTGTACCGTTGCGTGAGGAATGCGTCCATTTGACTACATCTGGGTAGCGCCGCTTTGTCTTCTAAGGATTGTTCCCACAAACCGAGCGTTGCTTCCGGTAAGCGATTAGAACAATGGAAGATTAGAATTGGATCCCAATTTTCCACCTTGACCTCGTGCATTTCAAGGGCTGATAAGCATCCATTAATGCTCTGCTGAGTGTCTTTAGATGGCTGTTGACCAGCACCTGTTTGTTTTCGTACGCCGCTTTGAGATTCGACCACGCCATGTGGAAGCCTTGATTGGTTAGCGGGGCTTTCGCGACGATTTCCTTTGCTTCACCACTTGTTTTCTGAAGCAAGAAATGCAGTTTTTCGACGTCATCTAGTCGCGAATTCTTAATATAAATCGCAGTGAATAGATCGCGGAAGGATGGCCAAGAGACATAATCTCCATGGAATATTTCCGTATCACATAGCGGTAAACGCAAACTATTAGATTGGGTGGCTACTTGGGCAGGGGCTATGACCGGAGAAACGCTTGCTTCAGCCTTTTGAATGTATTCGCTAATACGCGAAAGGCAGGATATGTAGTCCTTAAAAGTGGTTGACTGCTTTGCTTTAACCGATTCTACTTCCTCGTCATTCTTCAAGGATTGTAGGCATTTTTCATACGCCAACTTTGTGTTCGACCACGAACCGATTACTTCCTGTTTTAAAAGTTCTAGAGACGTTTTTGAATTTTCTTTTAAAAAGGCGTCGTCGAATTGCGCGTTGAATTCAACAACTTGGTCTGAACACCTGGTGAAATAAATCAAAGCCATACCTCTTGTTTAAAGGGCCACGCTGTGTGTGCCGAAAATTAAAAAACGATCGAATATCGCCACCAATTAAATATAAATTTGAAAGAATTTCTCAAATTTAATTGAAAGTTAATTTTTGAAAAATTTCCTACGGGGTCAGTGTAAAGATTTCCTACTGGGCTGTATGTTCCTACAAATGTGCCTTGTATGTATATGTAAGGTATGACAAAGTAGAAAAAAGGCAAAGTCAACAACTGGGCACTCACAATTGAACTTTCGTGTTATGAGAACAATAAAACAAGATTAGCTAAACGAAAATTTGTATGTTTGTACCGAATTTACCAATGCTTGGATTTTTATATGAAGAGACCGTGAAAAGGGGCGGAAGAACGCGAATTTGATGAGATCGTATGTCGGTTAAATCGCAAACGAGCTAATTTGTTTTAGCTATGTAAATAGCCGCAGATATTAATATTTGAAGACTAAGGGGGGAAAACGCGAAATATTAAATACTTTTCTCTTCGTTTGAGAGATTGGAACTGAAGTTCGGTGTATAAATTAATATGTATGTACATACGTATGTGAGTGAAACATAAGACGAGAAAATTAATGCTATACCAAAGAATGTAATTGGCAGAGATCAATTTACGAAAACCCGACGGGAAAAGCGCGAAATAGCAAATATCTCCGTATGTATGTTTTAAATTCTCACCCCCCAATATTTACTAATTTTTACGAAAAACACCGATAGATATGGTCAAGATAAATGGTTGCACTAAACGCGAATTTATGATTTAAAATCAAAACTTTCTAACAATAAAAAAATTATAAACTTCTAAAAAAAAGTTAAACGATCGCTATGATTTAACTCATCTGCAACCACACACTCTTATGACCATATATATCCGTATATGCAAATGTAAATGATCTACAATATTTTTTGTTGTGCACACTCGCGAACTTCGGCGAAAGAAAAGAAAAACTCACTAAACCAATGTATTACAAATCGATGTATGTATTTAATTTTATTTTGTATTTTGTATTTACACAATTTTTTAAACTTTTGTTTGAGCGAATTTTATTCGGTTAATTTTTTATTTTCTTTCACTTTTTGTTATGGTCTTTTGTGCACTATTTAATATAAACAATTCAACACGCACTAAGTGTATTTTTATTTATTTATTCACTCAACAATTTATTTTATTTTTTACACGCACCTGTTTTTCTCGTTTAGTGATGTTCTGCTTTATGTTTAGTTCTCCGCTTTGTGTCTCCCTCTCTTTGTTATTTTGCGTATTCGTTGTGCTGATGATTCTCTGTTCGTATAAATGTTTGTAAGTAAGGCCACAGTGGTGTGATGGTAGCGTGCTCCGCCTATCACACCGTATGCCCTGGGTTCAACTCCCGGGCAAAGCAACATCAAAATTTTAGAAATAAGATTTTTCAATTAGAAGAAAATTTTTCTAAGCGGGGTCGCCCCTCGGCAGTGTCTGGCAAGCGCTCCGATTGTATTTCCGCCATGAAAAGCTCTCAGTGAAAACTCATCTGCCTTGCAGATGCCGTTCGGGGTCGGCATAAAACATGTAGGTCCCGTCCGGCCAATTTGTAGGGAAAAATCAAGAGGAGCACGACGCAAATTGGAAGAGAAGCTCGGCCTTAGATCTCTTCGGAGGTTATCGCGCCTTACATTTTTTTTTTTTTTTTTTTTAAGTATTACTTTCTATGTTGCGGTGGGCTCGTCGGCTCGAGGACCAAATGTTTGTCTACACAAACAAAATAATATGCCGGTTCGACCTCACGGCAACTCGAAAAAAATGAAAAGAGCGAAACAAAGAAATGAAACAAAGGAATTAGTAAAATATGATATAAAAATGGTTGGGTTTATTGAAGAAAAGGAAACCGCATATATGAAGATATATGCTGGTGAAAAAATCGAATTTAAAAGGACAAATATAAATCTCAATAGATGTAAAGAATTTAAAAAGTTAAATATTACCGAAAAGGTGTATAAGTTACCTTAGCCTTGAAATGCTGCTGTGGAACGCTGTATCAACTGCTGTCGTAAGTAGAAGACTATATCTCTGCAGTTGAGCGCAGCGTTAACGAACCCTAACTTCGAAAGAGAACCACCGGTAGATTTCCAATCACAGTACAGCTTTGTGGCGAACAGCTGTGAATGAAGAAACACCAGTGGTTCCCAACTATTGAAGGAGTTTGGCTTCAACAAATGTGTTAAACGCATCTATATGGAAAACTGCTTATGTGAGTGGGATCTAGCACATTGAATCTTCTTTCGTCTTTTATATCTTGGTGATTATCTGTCGTTAATTCACAAGTTAATTTCTAATAAGCGAGTTCATATCGGATTAATGCGAGCCATATCCTACCTATTACATTTATTATAACGACTTGGATGTTGCGAGACAACTTTACACTTTTTAACTATGATAAAGGCCTCTAGCGAAAATGTTTAAAGTATGTAAGATTAACAACAACACTACATGAAATATGCTATTATAGACTATGCTATATACTATGGCTACACGTCAGCTATTGTCCACAGTAACAAGTCAATAATACTATACGCAGCCCCAGTGTGGTATGGATCTAAACGGACCCATCAAAAAGATATATTAGCAGCGTACCAACTTGCTGCTTTAAGAATTGCAAGTGCTTATCGGACGGTGTCCGACGACATGGTCCTGGTTCTTATCTGGAAAATCCCAGTGGACTTACTGATAAGAGAAATGGCCGAGATTTATAACACTAATATCGAGCGACCAACTGAAAAAGCCAAGAAAAGAGCAAGGACACACACAATAGCTAAGTGGCAAGAACTGGGGGGGCCTCGAGTAAAGGGCGTTGGACCTTCATGCTAGTTTGGAACGTAGCTCAATGGAATGAGCGGAAGCATGGCGAACTGTACTACCACCTCACGCAGATACTGAGTGGACATGGCGGTTTCAAAGAGTATTTATGGAAGCGTAGGATAGAGGAATATCCTTTTTGCCCAATGTGTACCACGGAATTAGAAAACGCAGAACACGTCATGTTCCACTGCCCTCGTTTCCACGAGGAAAGACTTGCCTTGCATAGAGCCTTTGGGGAGAAACCTACCACAAGAAATTTAGTATCACAAATGTGCAACAAGAAAGAGTGATGGACTGCAGTTAACAAAATGGCATTTATAGTCATGAAACGCCTGATGGATGGTGAGAGGGAGCAAAAAGAAATGCGCATGCGAAGCAGTGGCAGTTAAATCGACACTCAGAGCAAATAGCGGAACCTGGACCCAGGGACAAAAGTAGGCTCTCAAAAAATGAGAAATATGGAACGCCACCCTGAAGTAATGCGAAAGTGGTAACGGGGTGGGCGACGGTTCCAAGACGGGGCTGTTTTTAAACGGTTTTATTTAGCTTGACTTGACAGGCAGGCCGCACGGCCGCATGCGCGGCCGTTTGAACGAATTTTGTAATTGAAATTTAAGTAACTTCCCGATAAGCTACAAGCTTGAAACTTGGAATGTAGTTCAGAACCCGATGACAATGCAATAATAGGAAAAAACTCGCCGCTAGGTGGCGCAAAAATCGAAATATTCACAAAAATTTTATTTGTAGTCCGATTTGGCTAATATTTGGAACACATAATACATACATGAATAGAAAGCGACCTATGATGTGCGATTTGGCTCATATTTGGCACAAATATTACATACAGTCCGGTAGAAGTAACACCAAAATATTTTGGAGTTGGAGGAGGGACAAGTATATGTGGCGCAGAGTCGAGTAAAGTCATTGGAAAAATTATGTATTGAGGACTTAGATTGTAACAAATTGTCAGGAAAGAGTATTTGTAATAATGAGTTACTAAATGAACTAAATAGAATTAGAGATAATAGGCAATTACATAAAGACTAAAAACTTTAAAATAAAATAACTAAAAAAAAATTTTTTAAGTTAAACGTTTTTATTGAAAACAATACTTACATGAAATAATAATAATACTAACAGCTATAAAATAATTAGGTAGGTCCTAGGTACTACTCATCACACTCCTCATCTATCTAATGCGTTGATCAGACAATTAAAAAAAGCGTTGGACGCGTCAAATTTCTATTGATAGTCATATATAAGACCAACTGAGCCTTAATTAGGTTATGCTACGCCTCAAATTTTTAGGAATTTCACGCATCCAACGCTTTTGTTTAATTGTCTGATCAACGCCCTAGATAGATGAGGAGTGTGATGACTAGTACCTAGGACCTACCTAATTATTTTATAGCTTTTAGTATTATTATTACTTTATGTAGGTATTTTTTTCAATAAAACCGTTTAACGAAATAATTTTTTTTAATAATTTCATTTAGTCTACGAGCACACGGTTGCTGCGACGGCAGAAATTATGGTGCAATGGGCATTTTTCAGCCCTCCCGCAAAACAACAAAAAGACTATGCTGTATAAGACCTCTAGCGAAGATTTTTAAAGATTTTTAACAAAAGCACTGCATGAATTATGATATTATACATTGACCACAGTTTTGCAATTTGCAACTCATTCCATTATATGGCCATGCTTTACAAGCTGTTCATATCCACTAGCCAGAATCCACCTACACATACCAGCAGAACAAGATACTAAAAGCTTTGAGGTACTTAAAACGCTGTGCTGCACAGTGTTAGCTTTTTATGGTACTCCAATTTTTTTTTTTCTAATCTATGCATACCAGTTTTGTACCTATCATTATACCTGAAGCTGTTTGTCACGTTTCCACGCGCGCGTCAAATAAATTTTACCAGCTGTCAAATTCCCAATTCATATTCCCCCTCAGCGATATAAATTTCGAACGTAATGTTGCATGTATTTGTGTGCGATTTATGAATATGAAAATGATTAAAAATTGTTTAATTCTATTTTGGATAATTGATTATTGCAATAGTTATTGTAATGGCGCTATAACTGTAATGTATTGCCGTGTGGCCACTGCCTCTCTCTTTGTCATGTTCGGTGTAGGCGGTATTTAAAATGTTAAGGGGTCAAGCGTTTTACATATGCATATGAAGAAATATGCTAAACATTCGTTTTTTTTTGCAATTGTCCTCATCTTTTTTTTTTTTTTTTTTTTTTGTTTTAACTCAGACGTTGTGGAAGCGCATTGCCCTCAAGTGGCCCGATGAAACCTGTTTTTGTGTTTTTTTTAATTCATACATACTTTTTTTTTGTTTTTTTTTGTATCCTAATTCTTATTTCGTGTTATTTATAATTTTTTTGTTACCGAGTCCTTGAGAGGCAGTGGCTTCTTAAGCCAGATCTAAAACCGCTCAGCTGAGAAATATAGATTCACAAAATACAATAGACTAAAAGTATAAATATAATTTTTTAATTATTAAGAGAAGGTAGAACCGTCTTTTTTATGGCAAAGAGCGAGTCCGAAACATCAATTATTCTCGAGTGAGAGTTATAATCTTCACATAAACATAGAAAAGGTTCGTGTAGTTGGAAATTGCTTCTGCATTGTTTAAGAATTATAGGTTTATAATGCGTTGAAACTCGGCATGGAACATTCAAGTTTACTTCGTTCAAAAGAGATGGGCTTGAAATCGATCCATTTAAAAGTCTAGCCATAAATAGTACACCTAGCATTTCTCTACGACTTGCAAGGGTAGGAAGATTTATTATTTTTAATCGATTAGTGTAAGGAGGAAGATTATACGGAGAGTCCCATTGAAGATTTCTAAAGGCGAAAAGTAAAAACTGTTTTTGAATTGATTCTAATCTATTCACATGAACTTGATAACGCGGATTCCAAATTACCGATCCATATTCTAATATCGGCCTCACCAATGATGTAAAAAGGGTTTTTGTAACTTAAGGATCACTAAACTCCTTTGCCCATCTTTTAACAAATGCTAAAACTCCTCTCGCTTTATTGAATGTGGCATTAATATGAGGGCTAAAACTAAGTTTGCAATTCATTGTAACTGCCAAGTCGACAAAAACATCAACGCTTTCCAGAGTTTGGCCATTGATTGTGTAGGAAGCTGGCTGTATGTTCTCACGTGAAAAACACATGGATTTACATTTTTCTATGTTGATGAGGCATAAAATTCGCATTACACCAAGTAACTAAAGGATTTAAATCCGCCTGGAGTACAGAACGTTATTCAACCGACGCGTATGACTTAAAAAGTTTTACGTAGTCGGAATATATTAAAATTTTATAATATTTTATAGTTGTGGAAACATCGTTTATAAAGATCAAAAACAGAATAGGACCGAGATGGCTGCCCTGAGGCACACCGGAGGGAACATCGATGACATTCGAACAAATGTTTTTAAAAATGACTCTTTGAGTTCTACCGCAAAGATAGGAGGAGATCCAGCGAGTTAGGCCAGGTTGAAAACCAAGCCATTCGAGTTTATAAACAAGTAATGAGTGGCGTACTTTGTCGAATGCTTTGTGGAAATCAGTGTATATAACGTCGGTATGATGATTGTTTCTAAACGCATTAAAGACGTGAGTTGTAAATTCAAGCAAATTGGTTATGGTTGATTTGGCTCTACAAAAGCCATGCTGAGAATTATCTATCAATGTAGAAATCGAAAATGTAAGGTGATTTGTAACGATTGCTTCGAAAAGCTTAGGGATAGCGGAGAGCTTTGATATTCCACGATAGTTTTCAATAGACGACTTACGTATGTATGTAATGGCCAATTTTGGTAAGCCCCTAATTCATTCATTAATTGGCACCACCATCTTCAGTTAGTCACTTATTTATGTGTTATCAAAATTCTCGTTTTCTCTATGCCACCTGAAACATCGACTGTCAATCAAGTACAGGGGAAAAAATGTAAACAAAAGTCAGCTGTTTTGTTGGGTTTCCTGTTTTCAAAATAAATATTTGGCAATTCATTCTACAAAATATTCGCAATTGTCGATTTAACTGGGAGTTGGTCACCCTGTGTCGGTAAAAACAAAAATGTGATAAAGCTGCAAACATTGGTGCTTTATCGGTAACCGTATCGGTAACCTTATAACAGCTGATTCGACCAACCTTATGTGAATCAATGCAATCGATTATTGGTGCCGCTAAGGTCGTAACCGTATCATAGCCAACCAATTGGTTTTTGGTTTACCGTCGTAACGATAAACAGCTGATTACGTTAGGGATACAACTACAGCGATACGACATACGGCACCAATGACTCCCGCTTAAATTCTAACTTAACTAAAGGTACCTCGTGTTCCAATGAAACGTGATCCAGATACGGATAGAGATTTAACATGCAAATGCAACAACAATGTGACCCATATAAATCAATTTGTTGTTGCATTTGCATGTTAAATTTCTATCCGTATCTGGATTACGCTTCATTGGAACGTAACAATAGTGAAAACTGCCCTTAGTGCTGTAGTGAATTTTTATTCATCGAGCTCCAGAAATATCAAGGGCGCTCAAATTACAAAACACGAGTTATTTTCAAAAACATCGGGGACTGCCCTTAACTGAGTAAAAGCTTCTGACCTGAGTACCGCCTATTACGCGGATATTAAAAGTAAAAAAAAAAATGCAAGTGCCAGCTGTGTATGTTTGTTTAAAATTTTGTGCAATTTCTAATTTAATTGTAATATAATAATAATTAATAAATCCCCAGAAAATGACGTGAGAAAAAAGAACGTCGAAACGCGTCGGGAAAAACAACAACAACTCTGTTTTAATTTTTTTTATCATATATGCTCAACCCAGCAAACACTAAGTATTTAGCATCGAAAAGCTATAGGGTATTTATCGGAAAGTTATCGATGTGTTATTGAAAATGTATCGATTTGTTTTCCAGGTGCTGGAATTTTGCCACAGCGTTATTAATTTTTATTGAAAAGTTATCAATTTGTTTTGCTATCGAAAATTAATCTGCATGTATCGGTTATTTATCGATATGTCATCAAAAATGTATCGATTATTCATCGAAAATTTATCGATTTGTTTTCAAAAAATTGTCGAATGGTAATCGAAAATTTATCGATTTACTACTAAGATATTATTGATTTCTTATAGAAAAGTTATTGATTTGTTATTGGTATGTTACCAACTTTTTTTCAATTTGTTATCAAAAACGTATCGATTTTTTATTGAAAAGTTTTAGATTGATTATCGAAGTGTTACGAACTTGTTATCGGCGTATTAGCCATTTGTTAACGATGACTCATCGATAAAACTTGAATATAAAACCGATAACGCTTCTGTAAACTGTCGAAGCAAGCAGATAGGATACAATGATAAGGTGATAATAAACGGATAACTCAATGATAATAAATAGCTATCGATAATAGGCCAATAATAAAAGAATAACTTGTATGGCTTGGGTATTATCAATAAGAAGCCGACGAAGCTGTTCTCAAAACGCCCGAAACTATTTGTTTCTCGTAAAGTTGCTTCTGCTGTTCATCCCCTGGGAGACCTCTAACTTAATTATTTGCATACGGACCCTTTTTCTTGTTTTTTTTTTTTATTGAAAAACGCAATTTAAATTTTTTTTTTGTG
Source organism: Eurosta solidaginis (assembly GCF_040869045.1). Taxonomy (NCBI): domain Eukaryota; kingdom Metazoa; phylum Arthropoda; class Insecta; order Diptera; family Tephritidae; genus Eurosta; species Eurosta solidaginis. The sequence goes on along the minus strand of NC_090320.1, from coordinate 236,736,816 downwards.
TGATGTACTTATTTTCCTGATATCCAATAAATAACTTCAAGCAAGGCAATTGCACATGTGATTTCTTTAACTTATGCAAAGCAATATGAAATTAACTAAAATTTATTGAATAATCAATTAGTACAGACTGTCAATATGCTACTGATAATACCCTAATTAATACTTTTACATGAAAAAACATCACTTTATAAGTAGTCACACATAAATTATGACTGATTAAAAGCCCCGTCACATAAGCAGTTTTTCATATACATAGATGCGTTTAACATAATATTATGCATTATGAGTAGATTTCACGTATTTTTATGGAGAGCAGCAGATCGAGCGACACTAACGCCATTGACATTAAATGTAGCCATCTTCCAACTTTGGTCGCAAACAACGTATTTGACATTTGATTTGGCTAAGGGTGCTTCCACACTTTGCAAATAAAACTATTTTTCCGACTAGTTGGTACTTTTCTAAAATTTTTCACAGATACAACTGCAATTTAACAAATACATAGAAAACAATGTATCGTAGCAAGTTTAATTATTGTACGGTGACAGGACAAGGCGAAATAAAATTCAATTGCAAAGTCCTAAGTTCCTTTATATTTACAAACGCAGCATCTTGGTTGATTGTGGCGATGTTACTGGAATGCATAAGTTTGCGTTGAACGCATCTGCATGTGTGAAAAACTACATTATTAGGTTAGGTTGAACTGGCTGGTCCATGAGGACCTCACATAGACTGAATAAGTTCGTAGTGTTACCAGAAGTCTTTTTTAGCGACCAGACTGAAAAACCCTATCAAAAGCCAGGACCTATGTTATAAGATAACTCCTAGAAGCGTCCTAGGATTTAAGCCACTTGCTGCTTTTAGATCTGACAGCTGTATCACTCCTAATAGCTGGAGTCTTAGCCTGCCAAGCGCAGGGCAAGAGCAGAGAACGTGCTCGATCGTTTCCTCCTCCAGACCGCACTTCCTACATCTGCTATCACTAAACAAGCCTAATTAAAGGCATGTGACGCCAGAAAGCAGTATCCAGTCAGAATACCTGTAATGAGTATACAGTCCTCTCTTTTTAATGATAGAAGCAACTTTGTTAGTCTAAGGTTGTAAGACCTCACATAATCTTCGACACTTTATAGCCCCGCCCTTGAACCCACGCCGTTTCCGCTTGGTCGATCATGTGCACCTCTCGCCTTCGCTTAATTTCGCCCAGTCTAACTGGGACGTCTACGGAGCAAGCTTCAAAGGATGCGCCCTTTTTAGCTAGTTCATCCGCCTTTTCATTCCCATCTATTCCCATATGCCCTGGGACCCAATATAGATGTATGATTCTCCCTGTCCCGATTCTCTCCAGGGACTGCTTACACTCTAACATGCATTTAGATGCTGTGCTATGCGAGATTATTGCCTCGATTGCTGCTTGACTGTCAATATAAAAGTTAACACGACTGCAGCTGGGCTATTTTCTTCCAGGGTTTCTAATGCCTTGGTTACGGCTACTATTTCCGCTTGGAAAACGCTATAGTACTCCGACAGCTTATAGGATCTGTTTATTTCCGGATCAGCAGAGTATACCGTAGACCCTACTCCTTCCACTACTTTGGAACCATCTGTGTACACATGTATCGCCTCGTCCGCCATTTGAGCATCTTTGCGCCAACCGTCCACCTCTATTGTGGCCTTAAGATCGCCCTCAAAGCGCAGTTAGGGAATCAGGTGGTCTGTTCGTCTTGTGATTGATGACGCTATACTACTATGGCCGTATGGTCGGCGCTCAAGCTGCCCCGAGGCACCGAGCCTGGCTGCAGTTGCTAACGCTATGTTCTTTGCTACCAGGTCTACAGGTGGAATGTGCAGAATGGCATACAGTGCAGCTGTTTGAGTTATTTTCAGGGCTCCCGTAATGCTAACCATTGATAGTCTGCATACCCCCTCTAATTTTTAAGGTAGGTTGCTTTTTGTGTGTCTTTCCATCAAAAAAGAACTCCATAGTATAGGATAGGGCTTACAATCGCTGTAAAAACCCAATGAGAAAGAGAGGGCGATAAGCCCCACGTACACCCCAGCATTCTCTTACATGCATAAAGTGCCGTTGAGGCCTTCTTCTCCTCCACGTTGAGCTTCCATGACAGCTCACTGTCTAGAACTACATTGTTGCTCGGCCTTTAGTGACAGAGATATGCATGATAACGCAGCTGCACATCACTTCCATAAACCCATAGATAGATGACGTAGTACGAGTGTGCATATTTACGAGTTTTATAAAAATTAATATGTACCCTGTCAAGTGGTAGCCTGTATAATTAACAATTCATTGAAGTATGAATTACGCGTTGACTTGCACATATATATACATATGTATGTACATAAGAGTATATGATCATACAATTTAACAAACATCAATAACCTATGTAAAAGAACTTTACAGCAGTGATGCGATTATGCGAATAAATTTATGAGATTTCGTTGTTGGATAGATGTTTGCCTTTCTAGATTACGCATTTATATAAATATTTCATCCATTTTGCTACAACTACTTTATAAAATGACTGATCGTTGGTCACTTTTTCATTTTGGTTGTTTTATTGCAATTTATTGATACGTACCTAAATAGGTTTTAGGCGGCTTTTATAATATTTTCCTATAATAAAATTGTTGTTTATTATTATAGTGTACTATTATGCGATTGGAACTGGAAAAAAAATTTCGAACTAGAAAAAAAACGTATCGAATTCGAGTTGAAAGCTTCCCGAATGTTTTTAAATAGAACAGGCTGGTTTTGAGCTTCGGTTGAGGTCTGCAAGTGGAAACTACTTCGAATGGGTACTTTCTTCTCTGACAACAACCATGGAAAATATTTCATGAGGAAGAGGTTTGACCTGCACACGAATTGCTTAACTGACTCCAAGATCATCTGTATATGAGCAGACCACAGGTAACGAGCAGAACTCTGTATCCCCTACAGCCCGATCCACCTGTAATAAAAATATGAACTGGAACCTATATGATTTCTTAATCTTAAAATATACAGAGACTTTGTTGCCACTTTCTACATAAGCTGCTGTTAAATACTCTAACTTTTTTAAACCTGGACCTATTTGACTTGCATCATACTTCGTGCTTCTGGACGGTTCACCACCATCAAATTTTCCTTTCAAGTTCAACCCATCAATTAACCAGTTAACTGGTCCACGGCCCTAGTTGACTCCCATCCCCCAATTCCTGCATTCGGGTAAGCGAAAGTAGCGTACTTAAGTTAGCATAGAATAAGGAGAAATACTTAGTAGTCAAGGAGATGACGAACTCGATCCCTAGCATTACGGGAGCTCTGAAAACAACCCCAATGGCAGTACTGTGTGCCATTTTGCACACTCCACATGTAGACCCAGTAGCGAAGAACATAGCGTTTAGAACTACAATGCCTCCGGGCAGCTTGAGCGCAGGCCATATGGTTAGTTAGTATAGCGTCAGCAACTACTAGATGAATAGACTACCTAATTCTTTTCCTGCTCTTCGAAGATGGTGTTTTAAGAGGTGGATGGTTGGTGCAAGGGTGCCAAAATGGTAGACGAGGCGATATACGTGTAAACCGATGGATCCAAAGTAATGGAAAGAGAAGGATATGCGGTTTACTGTGCTGAACTGAAAATAAACAAATCCTAAAAGTAGATCACTGCAGTGTTTTTCAGGCGGAAGTATTAGCCGTAACCAAATCAGTAGAAATGCGAAAAAATATCTTAACCCTTGCCGCGTTAACTTGAATACTGACAGCCCAGCAGCACTTTAGGCAATAGTATCGCATATCACAACATCTAAAAGTGTGTTAGTATACATCTTTATTGAGTTCAATGACACATGGGAAAAGATGGGAATGAAAAATCGGATAAGCTAGCTGAAAAGGGTAAATCCTTCTAAGCTTGCTCCGTAGACGTCCCAATATTATTGGGGAGATTAAGAGATAGCGAGAGCTGCACATGATCGAACAAGCAGGAAAAGCGTGGAACCAAGCGTGGGGCTGCAAAGTTTCCAATATCATGTGCAGGTTTTACAATCTTAGACTAACAAAGTTATACTTATCATTTAAAAGAGGGGACTGTAGGCTCATGGTGGGTGGCCTGACTGAACACTGCCTTCTGGCGTAACATGAGGATGATGAAACGATCGAGCAAGTTTCGTGCTCGTGCTCTGCGGTTGCAAGGCTAAAACTCAAGCAATTTGGAGTGGCGAATCTATTAGATGTACTAGTAGCAGCAAGTAGCATAAGTCATATAAAGCTTCTATCACTTGCCAAGAGGATGGGCATGGTTTTTGATAGGGTTAACAGTTTGAACGTTAGTTAAACAAACTTCAGATAACACCATGGGCTCAACCAGTCTATGTGAGGTTCTCACGGAGGTATAAAAAAATTGCTAATTAAGTTAATATCGATCAGATTGCTAACAAGTAAAGGTGTCTAAGTTCGGGTGCAGCCGAATAAAATGTATTCAGCGTGAGCTTCAATTGTACAGTTCACTTAAGATAAATTACTTTTCCACATTAAACTTGGCAAGTGCAATATCATTGATCCAATATTATTTTCCGTATGATATAGCTTATTATTCTACTCTACGATCCTTTTAAACTTCTTTCATATAAAAGGAGGCGTGGTCTTTAACCGATCCCGTCCATTTTTACTTGAAATATTTCCTGCTGTAAGGTAAATATGTGTATCGAATTTTATTACGATATTTCAATTTTTCTTCGAGTCATGGCTCCCGAAACCTAGAAAATTTCTTAATCAAAAAAGGGGAAGTACCACGCCCATTTTAAAAAAATTGCAATATTTTTTGTAACTCTTTCTTATAATTCCATTAAGAGAGTAAAATAACATAAAATTAAGTGCTTGTTCGCAAAGGAATAGTTTATTATATTCGCCTTCGACTTTTTTTTAAAATTCTTTTATATACTTAAATATGGGTGGTCCTTAACCTATCTCGTCCATTTCTAGAAATATTTCCTCGTATAACAAAAATATGTGTACCCAATCTTATGACGATCCGGTAATTTTTCTTCGAGTTATGGCTCCCGAAACGGAAAATTGCTTAGTCATAAAAGAGGTGGTGCAACATCCATTTTCAAAAATTTGAATTTTTTCCTATTTCTTTTTACAATTCAATTTCGGGAAAGAATTACAATTTATATTAAGCTATTTTTTGCAAAAATATAGCTTATTTTAATACTCCACGACCCCTTCAAAAATCGTTTATATAAAAGGGAGCGTGGTCCTTAGCCGATTTCGTTATTTTTTCTTCGAAGCATTCCTTATAGTAAAGGAAAGATCTCTGCAAAATTTTGTTATGATAGTGTAACGAATGTTAGCAGCACTGAGCGATGCTATCGTCTCTAAGCCGATGCTAAGCAGTGACGTGAATGCACATCAATAATTCAATCATTATGTATCTACATAAACGAAACAATAACTGCGTCTACATATATGTACCATGTACGTATACGAGCAGCGAAGAGTCAATGCACAAACACATGCATATATCTTATCTGAGTTGTCAAAAGAGAGAGCAATAATTTGTGCACGTAGTTGTGGCTGGCGATTTTGTAGCCGAAACAACTAGTAAGTTCTGGAAATCGAAGAGCCTAGAAGTATGCAGCGTAAACTATAAAAGCGGGGCAAGCGAGTAAGAAGGAATTCAGTTTGAGTTGAGCTATCAATCAGTTTGATTAAGCACGCGATCTGGCGGCCAATAGTAGAGTTTCATTTGAGTTATCAATCAGTTTGGTTAGTAAGCCAGCGAGTAGCAAAGTATAAGTGTATTGTGAAGTACTTTAATAAAGGCCATATTTCCATTATTCAATATTGGAATTATTTATTCAACAGTTTAGGGATTCGAACTTAGCAGAGGATTGCAAATAAGAGGATTTGCAAGAAAATTTGTTACAATTGGTGTTAGAAGAGGAATTGTTGAATAAATTCCAAAGGACAACAAGGACATGGCAAAGTTCAGTGAATTGAAGATCCAGCAACTAAAGAAGGAGTTGCAGACCCGTGGATTGAATACAAGCGGCGTTAAACTTGAACTTCAGGCACGGCTACGAGAGGCAATGGAAGCAGAAGGAATTGATATGGAAGAGTATGTCTTTCATCTTAATGGCGAGGAGACAACAAAAATTGAAGAGAAAAACGAAACATCGCAAACGGTTACCAGCACAGACTTGAACGTGATATTGGCTGCAATATCTGCACAAACGTCGACAGTAACATCGAAAATTGAAGCACAAGAAACACGTATTTCAGAAATGTCGACACAAATTGCAAAATGGAAGCAAATGGAAGCTGAGATGGATGCTTTGAAAGATCGGTTTCAGCAGTTACAATTAAATCGTCCAGCAGTTTCAGCGAGTAATCCAAAGGTAAAAACACCATCCTTTGACGGTTCTGTTCCTTTCCAGGTCTTTAAGCTACAGTTTGAGAAGACCGCAGCAGTGAACAACTGGAATGTGGAAGATAAAGTTGCCGCACTCTTCGTAGCATTGAAAGGACCAGCTGCCGAAATCTTACAGACTATTCCAGAGTACGAACGGAACAGTTATGACGCATTGATGGCTGCTGTAGAACGGCGATACGGAAGCGAACACAGGAAACAGATATTTCAAATAGAATTGCAAAACCGCTACCAAAAAGCTAACGAGACTTTGCAGGAGTTTGCTTCGGACATTGAAAGATTGGCTCATCTTGCAAATGCGGATGCACCCGTGGAATACACGGAAAGGGTAAAAATCCAGAGCTTCATAAATGGCATACGAGATGTGGAAACGAAGCGGGCTACATATGCGAATCCAAAACTAACGTTTGCTGAAACGGTATCGCATGCACTGACTCAGGAAACAGCCTCACTTTTGAGTAACCCAGTTTTCAAAGCACGTCGTGTGGAAGTAGAAAGGCCAGAGTGGGTAGACGCAATATTGGAGGCGCTGAAAGGATCGCAAAAGCGGAGTGAAAAAATTACCAAATGCTTCAAATGCGGGAAGTCCGGTCACATTGCACGACATTGCAGCAGTGGACCCAATAGCTCCAACAATGTGGGTGGCCGTAAACGCAAAGCTGGAGGAGATGAGCAATAGCGAGTAAGCGGTAGAGAGCTAGATCCAGCTTTTGAATGCCCTGTGATATCTGTGTCGCAAATTGGCAGAAAATCGAGCAGTCTTACCGTCAGAGGGAATGTGGATGGCAAAGAACGAGTACTGACTGTAGATACGGGCGCATCTCATTTCTTGATCCGATCTGACTTGGTCAACAGGAGAGTAAAACCGTTACCTGGAGCGAAGTTGCGTACGGTCACTGGCGAGTATACCCAAGTTCAGGGGGAAGTGATATGTGGAGTATTGATTGGGAAGGTCATGGTTCTACACAAATTTGTTGTGGCGGAGATTGTTGATGAAGTTATATTGGGAGTGGATTTCTTGGTTGACCATGACATCAAGATCGATATGCAGAGAAGGGTGATGCGTTATGAGAACCAAGATGTGCCACTTAACTTTAGTTTGGAAAAAGGGTTCAGCAGTAATCGGGTACTGGTGGAGAAGACTCGACGAAGGCCACGAAATTCAAAGGTAAAAGTTGATGGAATAAATGGGCCAAACAAATCAAAGCCGAAGGTACCTGTGAGCGAAACACTGGCATTGAAAAGCCCTAACGGACGTACTAAAACGAAGAAAGAATGCAAGGGTGGTTTCAAGCCAAGGCACACTACTGTTGTGAAGCGTCGGAACGATACTGATTATGCAAAGCAAATCCGTCCAGCGCAAGCTCTGCGAAGTAGTTCTTCATTGGCCGAGCAACAGAGTGCGAGGGAACGATCCAGAATAATGAGTAGTAAGATGGAACACAGGTACGACAAAGAAAATAATTCGGAAGGTTTCCAGGAGGGAGATTTGGTACTGCTATACAACCCTCACCGGCGGAAAGGTGTTCCATCGAAATATCGGTGCAGTTGGGAAGGCCGTACAGAGTTGTGAAGACGATCAGTGATGTCATCTGCCGCATACAAGTAATTGGGAAATCACGAAATAGAAGACTGGTACATTTGGCGATGCTAGCAGCGTTTAGATCGAGAGATTTGTGTGATCGGGACGATCAGACTTAGGTGGAGGGCAGTGTAACGCATGTTAGCAGCACTGAGCGATGCTATCGTCTCTAAGCCGATGCTAAGCAGTGACGTGAATGCACATCAATAATTCAATCATTATGTATCTACATAAACGAAACAATAATTGCGTCTACATACATGTACCATGTACGTATACGAGCAGCGGAGAGTCAATGCACAAACACATGCATATATCTTATCTGAGTTGTCAAAAGAGAGAGCAATAATTTGTGCACGTAGTTGTGGCTGGCGATTTTTTAGCCGAAACAACTAGTAAGTTCTGGAAATCGAAGAGCCTAGAAGTATGCAGCGTAAACTATAAAAGCGGGGCAAGCGAGTAAGAAGGAATTCAGTTTGAGTTGAGCTATCAATCAGTTTGATTAAGCACGCGATCTGGCGGCCAATAGTAGAGTTTCATTTGAGTTATCAATCAGTTTGGTTATTAAGCCAGCGAGTAGCAAAGTATAAGTGTATTGTGAAGTACTTTAAAAAAGGCCTTTTTCCATTATTCAATACTGGAGTTATTTATTCAACAGTTTAGTGATTCGAACTTAGCAGAGGATTGCAAATAAGAGGATTTGTTCAACGGTTTTCGATTTATGATTAATAATATTTGTAAAATTGATTTTATTACAATTGGGCGGTGACGCCTATTTTCAGAAATGTTTTAAATGTTTATCAAGGGTCTCAATGTTAGTCCATATATCAATTTCAACATTCTAGAAGTATTATTTACTAAATAGTCATGTTTTTTGTGTTTTGTTCCAAAATGTTATATATGTGAAAAGCGAGCGTGGTTGTCATCCGATTTCACACATTTTAAATGCCAATCTATTCTGGTCCCAGATAAGCCCGTATACCAAATTTGATGAAGATATCTCAATATTTGCTTATGTTATCGTGTTAACGGACGTACGGACATATCTTAATCAAATTTTTTTCGATACTGATGATTTGGTATATGGAAGTCTATATACATATATCTCGAATCCTTTATACCTGTACAACCAACCGTTATGTTACCAAAGTTAATATAACCTGTGTGCAAATCACGCTGAGTATCAAAATGTTAGCTTAGAAAACTAGAATACCTACTCAATACAAATCTCCCTTTTATTAATACAGAAGACTTAAGACACGAACCTTGTTGAAATTGAACATTTTCAATCGATAATATTTGCAACGGTAAAGTAAAAAATTGCACTAAAAAAATTAAAAATGCATTAAAAACAAACTAATAACTAATTAAACTTTTAATTTTATTACAAACACATTTGCATACATGTAGATATATTTGCACAATATAGATAATAAAATTCAGGGTGGTAAATAAGGTGCGAATATTAACATTAGAAAATTAGTGCAATTATTCAGAATTTCGAGTAGCACAGCAGGAGCAAATTTTAATGGTAGCATTTGAAAGTGGCGGCGTGTTTATCAACATTAAAGCTAACACACCCATTTGTGGCAGCATAAACTATAGTACATATGCACATACATACCTACACATCATAACAATGGCAACAGCAAGGCTTGGTAAACTGCTTTTATGAAAGCAATACTCACTGGGGGTGGAACTGAATTTTATGTATAGACACACATAGTCGTATATATTACATTTATTTATGTGCAAATATAAGTAAATAAGTTGAATAACGAATTTATTTATATACATAAACTAGCTTTTTTCGGCGTACGTTGTAACGCCCGAGATCGAATGAATTTTGCGTTATTTTTTTTTCTGTTTTGTTTGTTGATAATTTAGTTTATTGTTCTGTAAATTGAATTAAATTTTGTTCGGATATTTGTTGAAATTTTCGTTTAAAACATTTTATTATTGTATGTTATTGTAATGCATGTGGATACACAATAGTTTTGGTTTTTTCGTTCGGTGCAAAGGTGCAAATATAAACAATAGCTGGCCATGGGAAAAGCACGGACTATCTAAATTGTCTTTGTGCTTTGTTGATTGTAATTGCAAATGCAGGGCGTACAGGAAACTGTAAGAGCTTTAAATGGAATGGCAAATCTGTAGGAATCATTGGGATGCGTGGTATGAGCACATTTTCACCTTTGCTTTAATCGCTGATGATTGTTGCTTCGATAACATTAATTTCGTAACGCAAAGCCTGGTTCCATTGCACAATTTTGATGGGTCTAAATTCCGCAGAAGCATTATTGGTGAGCCAATTTTCAAAGTTAATATATGCGCAGAGGCATTCCAGGTGGCTCCAAAGAGTTTAGAAATTCAATTGGGTAATTCGCAATTTGATCTTCATATGTAAAAGTGTCGTTCGATTTATATTTCGACACTTCACCAGGAATTTGGTTTTGAATGCGATCATTGATTTTGTTAACATGATCATTTTTGGGAGCTAAGATTGCTCGTTCGCACAGCCAAAAAAAATTTTAATTTAAAATTCTTAATTCTGAAGTATGAAGAACATTCGTATAGACCCTGGGACCCTATAGCAAAAATTTGGTGATGATTGAAGTGTGGGAAATACTTTTCCATAGGGAACACACACACAGAATTTGATTTTTGTAGAAGATGTAGATAGACTGAAGCTAACAAATTTTTTAACGGCGGCAGATTACTAAACGTCCAAAAGGAATAACAGCCAAACTCAACAATGCAGTCTAACTTTAGGTGTTAAAATAACCTAAGTTTGTATGGCCTCAAAAGTTCTGAAAAATCCCATTTATAGGGAAGGTGCCACGCCCCTTTTTTCCAATTCCACATTTTACTGGAGGTATTAGGACTTAACGTCATATAGCTCCTTACCAATTTTCATTATCCTACCTTTACTACATCCAGAGATATACAGTATGATATATTCCATTTGTATGGGAGGTGCCGCGCCCATTTCTTCTGAATTCCACATTTCCTTGGTGGTGTTAGGGATTGACCTCATATAACTCCTCACTGAATTTCAATGTTCTGGCATGTATACCTTCAGAGTTATGCAGTACCAAAGATTCCATTTGTATGTGAGGTGCCACGCCCCTTTTATATATCGAAATTATTTTTAGTCTAAAACCTTCGTGTTGATCGAAGGAACCTATAGCCAAAATTTGGTGATGATTGAAGTGTGGGAAATACGTTTCCATAGCGAACACACACACACACACAGAATTGATTTTTATATACATATGGCTAAACCGATTTGGGATTTCAAAATCAACTAACCATCATCTCCCCTTCCTGTATCTTTCCTAAACATCTCATGGCAATCTTTCTATACGTTCGCGAGTTATGGAGTGACAATCAAAGTGTACATTTCTTTTTATATATATAGATATGCATATGGAGCATGCCATAAGAAATATGGATCATGAGATTTATTTATGCCAAACTATCAAGTATATTGTTATGCCTGCACACGTTTAGAGCTTGCAGCCACAGTTATGGCATTTCTTGGCGCCTATGATAAATTAAGTAATTATACTGTTCTTTTAAGTATATTTTTGAAATTTATTGCTGTGTTAATATCAAACACGGTATGGGGCAACCGTGAATGTAAGCGTTAGGTGTAATCGTAAGCGTAAGCATAGGTTTTGTTAGTGATATGCTATATTATATATGTAGAATATAAATACAGGCATTGTGTGGGGTATTTGTATGCTGTGTGAAGTATAAGAGAATGTAAGCCTAAGTGTAATCACTACACTCTAATGTGGGAGCAACGTACGTGTTAAAATTGATATCAACGAAATCACACAGCAACTCAAGGCAAATTTATCACCTACATATACAAGTTAAGAATCTGAGCATATACAAAATTTTTAAACACGCAAGTGCTCGAAGAGATGTATAAAATAACCTGGGTCGATTTGTATAGACGAAAGTTAACCGATATCGCACCATCGATTTTTCAATAGGATTTGGGCTCAGGAAAAACAGTTCCACTACGCATACCCAAAAAAATAATTTTCGAGCCTGCGAAAAAAAATGGCGAAACACTCCCTAGATCCCAAAAAAAAAATTTTTTTTCCAAAAAACTGTTATCGCCAACGTTTTTATACTCAGTTGAGCAGAGCTCACAGAGTATATTAACTTTGATTGAATGACGGTTGGTTGTACAGGTATAAAGGAATCGAGATAGATATTGACTTCCATATATCAAAATCATCAGTATCGAAAAAAAGTTCGATTGAACCATGTCCGTCCGTCCGTCCATCTGTCCGTTAACACGATAACTTGAGCAAATTTTGAGATATCTTGATGAAATTTGGTATGTAGGTTCCTGGGCACTCATCTCAGATTGGTATTTAACTATATCGGACTATAACCACGCCCACTTTTCCATATCGAAAATTTCGAAAAATTGAGAAAGTGCGATAATTCATTACCAAATACGGATTAAGCCATGAAACTTGGTAGGTGATTTCAACTTATGACGCAGAATAGAAAACTAGTAAAATTTTTGATAATGGGCGTGGCACCGCCCACTTTTAAAAGAAGGAAATTTAGAAGATTTGCAAGTTCTAATTTGGCAGTCGTTAAAGATATCATGATAAAATTTGGCAGGAACGTTACTCTTATTACTATATGTCTGCCTAATAAAAATTAGCAAAATCGGAGAACGACCACGCCCACTTTTTAAAAGAAATTTTTTTAATTCAAATTTTAAAAGAAAAGTTAATATCTTTACAGTATATAAGTGCATTATGTCAACATTCAACTCCAGTAATGATATGGTGCAACAAAATACAAAAATAAAAGAAAATTTCAAAATGGGCGTGGCTCCGCCCTTTTTCATTTAATTTGTCTAGGATGCTTGTAATGCCATAAGTCGAACACAAATTAACCAATCCTTGTGAAATTTGGTAGAGGCTTAGATTCTAAGACGGTTACTGTTTTCTGTGAAAAAGGGCGAAATCGGTTTAAGCCACGCCCAGTTTTTATATACAGTCGACCGTCTGTCCTTCCGCTCGGCCGCTAACACGATAATTTGAGCAAAAATCGATATATCTTTACTAAACTCAGTTCACGTACTTATCTGAACTCGCTTTGTATTGGTGTAAAAAATGGCCGAAATCCGACTATGACCACGCCCACTTTTTCGATTTCGAAAATTACGAAAAACGAAAAAAATGCCATAATTATACACCAAATACGAAAAAAGGGATGAAACATGGTAACTGTATTGGTCTATTGACGCAAAATATAACTTTAGAAAAAACTTGGTAGAATGGGTGTGACACCTACCATATTAAGTAGAAGAAAATGGAAAAGTTTTGCAGGGCGAAATCAAAAGCCCTTGGAATCTTGGAAGGAATACTGTTCGTGGTATTACATATATAAATAAATTAGCGGTACCCGACAGATGATGCTCTGGATCACCCTGGCCCACTTTTTGTCGATATCTCGAAAACGCCTTCACTTATACAACTAAGGGTCATTCCCTTTTAAAAGCCTCATTAATACCTTTCATTTGATACCCATATCGTACAAAAAAATTCTAGAGTCCCCCTGCCCACCTTTATGGCGATATCTCGAAAAGGCAACCACCTATAGAACTAAGGACCACTCCCTTTTAAAATACTCATTAACACCTTTCATTTGATACCCATATCGTACAAACGCATTCTAGAATCACCCCTGGTCCACGTTTATGGCGATATCTCGAAAAGGCGTCCACCTATAGAACTAAGGCCCACGCCCTTTTAAAATACTCACTAACACCTTTCTTTTGATACCCATATCGTACAAACAAATTCTAGAGTCACCCCTGGTCCACGTTTATGGCGATATCCCGAAAAGGCGTCCACCCATAGAACTAAGGCCCACTCCCTTTTAAAACACTTATTAACACCTTTCGTTTGATACCCAAATTGTACAAACGCATTCTAGAGTCAACCCTGGTCCACTTTTATAACGATATTCCGAAAAGGCGTCCACCTATAGAACTAAGGCCCACTCCCTTTTAAAATACTAATTAACACCTTTCATTTGATACCCATATAGTACAAACAAATTCTAGAGTCACCCCTGGTCCACCTTTATGGCGATATCTCGAAAAGGCGTCTACATATATAACTAAGGCCCACGCCCTCTTAAAATACTCATTAACACTTTTCATTTGATACTCATATCGTACAAACAAATTCTAGAGTCACCCCTGGTCCATCTTTATGGCGATATCTCGAAAAGGCGTCCATATATAGAACTTAGGCCCACGCCCTTTTAAAATACTCATTAATACCTTTCATTTGATACCCATATCGTACAAAATAAATTCTAGAGTCACCCCTGGTCCAACTTTATGGCGATATCTCGAAAAGGCGTCCACCTATAGAACTTAGGCCCACTCCCTTTTTAAATTATCATTAACACATTTCATTTGATACCCATATCGTACAAACAAATTCTAGAGTCAGGCCTGGTCCACCTTTATGGCGATATCCCTAAATGGCGTCCATCTATAGAACTATGGCCCACTTCCTCTTAAAATACTCTTTAATACCTTCCATTTTATACACATGTCATACAAACATATTCCAGGGTTACCCTAAGTTCTTTTTTGCAACATGGTGATTTTCCCTTACTTTGTTTCCACAGCTCTCAACTGAGTATGTAATGTTCGGTTACACCCGAACTTAGCCTTCCTTACTTGTTACAAATGGGTTTACACTGAAATGACAGCCCTCGGTCGGGGGAAATCCCGAGTTGCTCCGATGCATAGAATCGGTTGCCGTGGAAAGCGTAGAAAAGTACCTACTTTGCAAGTAAGTAACAGAAGAGCAATTTCGGATCTCTCCCAGCAGGGACCTAGAGCATGTGTAATGCTTAAAGCAAATATTAACTATTTTTGCATTACAGAGTTTTTAAGTCGAGACCTGGTGGCGGTACAACTAGATGCGAATGTCAATGGAGAAGACTCCAGCATTGTGCTAGCCGCAGCCTACTTCCCGGGGGATGACAACGCGGTCCCCACAGATAACGTACAGAAGCTGGTAGCTCACTGCAGAAGAGCTAAACTTCCGCTAATCATAGCAGGCGATGCTAACTCTCACAACACGGAGTAGGGGCAGCAGTGATACCAACCAAATGGGTGAGTGTTTGCTAGAATATATAGCCAGCAATGATTTAAGTATATACAACGTCGGGAGTAAACCAACGTTTGTTATGAGAGCTAGGGCAGAAGTCCTTGATATAACACTTGGCATCAACCTAACTGAGAATATGATATCGAAATGGAGGATCTCAGAAGAACCCTCCCTTTCAGAACACAGAATAATTAGGTTTGAGCTGGGGGCTATATCGGGGCAAACCCACCCTTAAAGAAATCCCAGGAAAACAAAATGGGGCAGCTACAAAAGTCTTATAGAAGCTAACATAGATAGCCTAAAAAATAAAAGCAGAAGTACCAATTCTACCGAGTTAGAGAGCAGAGTGGAAAGGGAAAATCAAATAATGATAAATGCCTGTAACTCCAGTTGCCGGCTCTCCTTGGTTAAGGGTAAGAAGACAACCGCCCGGTGGTCGTATGACCTGACGTTGCTAAGGAGGAAAGTCAGGAAACTCTTTAACGTGGCAAGGAAAACCGGAAACTGGGAGGAATACACCAAAATCTAACTAAGTACAATAAAGAGATAAGGAAAGCAAAAAGGGAAAGTTTTAGGAATTTCTGTGAGGGAATGTCCAGCATACCTGCAGCGGCAAGGCTCCACAAGGCCCTAGCCAAAGAGCACAGACAGATTAACCTAGCAATTAAGCTCCCAGACGGTGCCTATACCGAAAAGGAAGAAGGGCGAGCAAAGACCTTGCTGCAAGCGCATTTTCCTTATGCCTCCCCGCAAGAATCGGAACCTGTATTCCCCAACGTTAGACCAACCCCATCAGACTGGCAATTAGCCAACCCCCTCTTTTTTGAGGGCAGAGTCAGATGGGCAGTGGAATCTTTTGAGAAATGCAAATCTCCGGAGATGGATGGAAACTACCCGGCGCTAATGCAAAGGAACACAGATTATCCCACATCTCGCCGGGATCATGAGAGATAGCCTGGCACTGGGATATATACCCATGATGTGGAGAAGAGAAAAAGTAGTTTTCATACCAAAAGTACGTAAAACGGACTATTCACAAGCAAAGACCAATAAGTCTAACTTCCTTTGTCTCGAAGGCAATGGAAAAGATAATAGACCAAAAATCAGGTCGAACGCCCTAAAGAGTTGGCCATTACACTAAAGCCAGCATGCCTACAGAGCAAGTAGGTCCACGGAAACAGCTATGTACCAGTTAACATCTGAAATACAGAAGGCGTTTGAAACAGAGGAAACAGTGCTTTGCGCTTTCCTTGATATAGAGGATACCTTTGACAACACATCTCACGAGAGCGTAAACATAGTACTGCAGAGAAGAGTTCAGATGCCTATCCAGAGATAGATTGACAATCGTCTCCTTACAAGAATCGCAGAAACCCAGGTAGACAACAGCGCAATTAAGGTTAATACCACGAGGGGGAGCCCCAGGGAGGTGTCCTGTCACGCCTTCTGTGGAGCCTAATAGTGGATGAACTCATGCAAAAGCTATAAGACAGTGGCATAAGATGCCAAGGATATGCTGACGACATCGTCATAATTGCAAGGGGTAAATTCGAGAGTACGCTCTGTGACATAATACAAAGAGCATAGAAGATTACAAGGGAATGGAGCGCCAATGTGGGGCTTAACATCAACCCATCTAAGACAACCATCACCCTCTTCACCAGAAGAAATGTCCTACCAGCCCCGAGAGCAATAACAACAGATGGCGTGGCACTAGGATATGGAACCGCAGAGAAATACTTGGGAATAATTTCTGACACCAAGCTCTTATGGAAACAACACTTCGACCCCATGAAGACTAGGGCCACGAGGTCCATCATGGTATGCAAACGTCTAGCAGTTCAATCATGGGACTGTAGCCCACATGTGCTAAAATGGATGTACACCATGATCACGGGTGGGCATGAGCTTAGCACCTGCTAAGCGGCCATATACGTTAACGTCGAGCGAACGAAAAATGACTACTTCGTTAAAATCAACGACACATTTAGTTCGATTTCTACGTCCGTACAATAAGGAAGTGTCGCACGCAATATTATCACACAGAACGGTGGAAAAATACGTACATATGAATGAAAAATGTTCAGGTTGGTTTGGAGTTATCATGGTGGAATAATCAGGCGAAGTAAGCTGTCAATTGTCTCGCTCTAAATTCTTCTTTGTTCTGTCATTCGGTCATCTGAAAGTTTTTCACCAATATTGTTCCCGAAAAGGTGTTTTGTTTTTTTGCATTTTTCAGGAGTAATATATGATGTATATTTAAAACGGTTTTATTTAGCTTGAATTGACAGGCCATTGCGAACGAATTTTGTAATTAAAATTTAAGTAACTTTCCGACAAGCTACAAGCTTGAAACTTGGAATATAGTTCAGGACCCGATTATAATGCAATACTAAGAAAAAAAACTTCGATAGGTGCCGCATGGGTAGAAATATTTAAAAAAATCGCATTTGTGGTCCGATTAGGACATATTTGGAACACAATACATACATAAATCCTCAGGGGTAAGAGTATTTACGCTCTTGTGGAGTAAAACGACTTAAGCTTTGCTTGCAAATGAAGTTTATAATTTTTCCGCAAACTAAGCATTGTGGCTTATTGGCGATATTAAAAAAAAACTCTACTTTCCCTTCAACCTGAAATATTTTGCATTCATAAGTACGTACATACATTCGTACTGTTCGACCAAACACTTTACCAAGTCTGCGTGTGATACGTGTTTGCAGTACAAGCGCTGATATCAAACTAAATAAATATTTGGTTTTATATTCGTGCTAGCCACGCGTTCATGTATACTAACACATTCTCAATTTGGTAATCGTGTACATGTAGTGGTGCCTACATATGACCATGATAGTAAAACCTATGATAACATATGGCTCGATAGCCTGGGCATCGAGAACAACTCGAGCGACGACGAGGCCAGCACTGTCAAAACTTCAGCGAACAAACGCTCCCGTGATACACACTCATGGCCCAAAACCGCAATGGAAGCTATCCTCGGTCTAACCCCGCTGCATATATCAATACAGCAGTCAGCTAAGAGAACCCTCCTGAATATCGTCAGGGAGGGCTCGGGCAACGGTAAAGTCATATCGTCCCGGCACATGGAGGAATTGAGAGAGAAGTTCCCAATCTCTCAACTCGCGAGGGATGATATCCTCAGGCAGATAGTATATGAAAAAAGATATAAAGTATGCCGCTATGTCTGAATTTGGTTTCCCCGCAAAACTTATACGGCTGTGCAAAATGACGTTGAGCAACACCATCAGCTCAGTCAGAATTGGGAAGGACCTCTCCGAGCCGTTCGAAACTAATCGAGGTTTCAGACAGGGTGATCCCCTATCGAGCGATTTCTTTAATTTGATGCTGGAGAAAATTATACCAGCTGCAGAGCTTAACCGCACTGGAGTAATATACTATAAAAGCGTGCAATTACTGGCATATGCAAATGTCATTGATATCATCGGTCTAAGCACCCGCGCTGTTAGTTCTGCTTACTCCAAACTGGAAAAAGAAGCGGTAAAGATGGGTTTGATGGTGAATGAGGAGAAAACGAAGTACCTTCTGTGATCGAGCAAAGAGTCAGCGCATACCCGCCTTGGCAACCACGCTACAATTGGCAGCCATAATTTCGAAATAGTAAAAGACTTCGTTTATTTGGGAACCAGCATCAACACTAGCAACACGTCAGAACTGAAATCCAGCGAAGAATCAATCTTGCCAATAAATGCTACTTTGGAGCAGGTAGGCAATTGAAAAGTAAAGTCCTCTCTCGGCGAACGAAAATCATACTCTACAAGTCACTTATCGTACCCGTCCTGCTATATGGGGCAGAAGCATGGACCATGACAACAGCAGATGAAGCGGCTTTGGGAGTGTTTGAGAGAAAAGTTCTTCGAAATATTTATGGACCTCTACGCGTTGGCGATGGCGAGTACCGAAGAAGATTTAATGATGAGCTGTATGAGCTATACGCAGACATCAACATAGTCCAGCGAATTAAAACGCAGCGGCTGCGCTGGCTAGGCCATGTTATGCGAATGAATGATGATGCTCCGGCCAAGAAAATGTTTCTATGGGAGGCCGCCTATGGAAGCAGAGGTAGAAGGCGGCCCCACTCTGTTGGAAGGACCAGATGGAAAACGATTTAAACTACCTTGGTGTCACCAATTGGCGCAGGTTGGCGGAGCGAAGGAGCGACTGGCGCGCCTTGTTGGACGGCCATAACCGTTTTTTTTCAAGCGGAAGTTTTCTCTATAAGCCAGTGCGCGGAATTGAAACTTCAGCAAAAATACTCCAATGAAAAAATTGCCATACTCAGTGACAGTCAGGCCCTCAAGGCGATCTCGGCATTTGAAATAAAATCAGCACTGGTCCTTGAGTGTGTTGAAAAGCTAAATCAACTAGGAGCACACAACGAACTACTGTTGGCCTGGGTTCCTGGCCACAGGGGAGTTGAGGGTAATGAGCAGGCGGACAGCCTGGCCAGAGAGGCAGCAACGACACGACCTAGTGGACATCTATTAGTAGAAGAACGGAAAAAGAGGGAAAAACACTGGCGGAATATGCCAGGCCTGAGACAATCGAAGTTGCTGTTAGGGGGTTACTGCACAACTCGATATAGGGCATTAATATGCCTCTCGAAGGATAACCTAAGATCCTAACAGTTATTATTACAGTGCACTGTAGACTGAACAGCCACATGTAAAAGCTGGGTATAATATCGAACAACACATCCGAATTTTGTGATCTATCAGCGGAGACGGCGGACCATATACTCCTGGAGTGTGATGCAATCTCAAGACGTAGGGCTAAGTTTACGGCTTATCTTGTTTTGTTTATTTTCCAACAGGGTGGATAAATGATGTATATTGGAGAAACTTTCCGTCATCCCTTGTCAAATTTGGTTTTGAAACAAACCGGTTTCGGCGTTGTGCCATCATCAGTGTCGATTTTCATTCTGATCTCTTGTTGTCGTTTTTTTTGTATTTATAGTTCGTAGGTACATGAGCAGGTATTGCCAAAATTGATGCTTGTGTATATTTAATTATGTGTATGTGCTGTGTGTTCCTTAAGAATCGAGGGTGGTTTACTAATCGATTTGTCGGGCTGACTTGGGTAGGTAAAAAAACGTAATTTTAGCTGTTTGACCTGCTTTGTGGGTTTGTTGTTTTGGCATGTTAATTGTTTTGTGTTTATTTGTTGTTGTGTATTTGTCTGTTGTACCTGTGTGATTACTTTGTTTCTTGTAAACAAGTTTTAAAGGCTCCAATATTGTGTCAGAAATTGTGTTTATCTGTTCGTTTATTATTCTACCGTCGAATGTTTTCTGTTTGTAGACTTCCATGTTTTCGAGTACGCTGAGACGTCGGCCTTTTAGTTGTATGTGAAGAACCCTAACTGTTTTATTGATATTTGCTGGGGAACATTCATTCTCGACCATGTGATTCGCGAAGTTAGACTCGGGTATAATATTTGGATTCCGTATTTTTTTGTTGTAATCTCTAATATGTTCTCTGAACCTCGTTCTTATTTGCCGTCCTTTAGTCCTATGTAACTATGTTGCCATCCGCAGGTAAGCTTGTATATGCCGTGGCTGCTAAACGGATCCTCTGAGTTAGTGTTAGTTCTTAGTTTTCGCCCCAGATTGTTCGGTGTTTTGAATGCTGTGTTAATGTTGTATTTTTGAAAGAAGTTTGCCAATTTATATGTTGCTTTTCCAGTATATGTCATAGTCGTCCAGCTATTATTTTCCTTTTCTTTATTTATTTTGGGTTCTCCATTTGTTCTTCTGAGCTTGTCTACTAGTGCTTTTTTATATTCGTTGTTTGCAGCGATATTATATATGACCTCAAGTTCTCTCTTATATGCCTCTTGTGTAAGAGGTGTTCTTTCAAGTCTATATACCAAGTGCTTTAATGCTGCATTTTTATGCTGTTGGGGGTGATTTGAGGTATTATGTTTTATTGTGTCGGTGGCAGTTGGCTTTCTATATATGTCATAGTTAAATCTTTTGGCTTCTTTATCAATATTTATCGCGAGGTCTAGATTTAACTATTAATAACGAAGAGCTTGTACTGAAGTACCTCAACAGGCAGCACGGAAATATGAAATTTACAAAGGAACCCGTAAAAGACGGAGGAATCAACTATCTACAACAAAAAAATACGGAATCCAAACATTACACCCGAGTTTAACTTCGAGAATCGCATGGTCGAGAATGAATGTTCCCCAGCAAACATCAATAAAACAGTTAGGGTTCTTCACATACAAGCAAAAAGCCGACGTCTCAACGTACTCGAAAACATGGAAGTCTACAATTAGAAAACATTTGACGGTAGAATAATAAACGAACAGATAAACACAATTTCTGACACAATATTGGAGCCTTTGAAACTTGTTTACAAGAAACAAAGTAAACACACAGGTACAACAGACAAATACACAACAATAAATAAACACAAACCAATTAACACACCAAAACAACAAACCCACAAAGAAGGTCAAACGACTAAAATTACGGATTTTTACCTACCCAAGTCAGCCACACAAATCGATTAGTAAACCACCCTCGGTTCTGAATGAACACACAGCACATACACATAATTAAATATACACAAGCATCAATTTTGACAATACCTGCTCATGTACCTACGAACTTTAAATACAGGACAAACGACAACAACAGTTCAGAACGAAAATCGACACTGATGATGGCACAACGCCGAAACCGGTTTGTCTCAAAATCAAATTTGTCAAGGGATGACGGAAAATCGTTCCAATATACATCATCTAAGTTTATGTGCTCACCATGGCCAGAGCATTCTCACATCAAATCCCTCAAGCCAGGTGAACTGCTAGGGTTCATCAGAGATGTCAGCTTGGATAAGATGTTGTGAAGCAGCTGAGGGCACAATAGACCAATGGTCGCAGTGCGATCCTCAATTAATTATCTATCTACCTACTTTGCAAATGTCCAACACACTACGGTAAATAACACTTTTTCGAGAGAACCTCAGAATTGAACAACTAAAAGTGCTTTCACCTATACTTAGTCTCATTAAGTCAATGCCTAAATACTGGATAAGTACTTTCAACGAAGGGGCTTCCTTCGCTCCTATAACATCAAGAAGCTATCCATGTCAAGCTAACTCATTGGTCCTTTCGTTTTTTATGAATGACGCGATGCCAGCTCGACGCATCGATATTAACGTAATTATACGTTCTTAGCTGAGCGACTAGCTATCAAAGAAAATGACCATTCTTTTGCCTATACTATCCGCACGGTATGCTTCTCATAGAACTTCGGGTCTGGGAATTTTAATCGCCAATTACGACAGCGCAATAATTAAAATGTGAGCTTGGAAAGAAAGAAATTAAAATTCAATCAACAAACACAATACTTTAATTGATTTTAATTTTACTAATTCTGCAGAACAAAGAACTTATTTATCAAATTATAGAAAACGTTAAAGCGGACATAAATGGCGAGAGGGGCTTTTGTATAGGAACAGTTTATAAAAGTTTAAAAAAGGGGTGTGAAAAACACGTTTTCATAATAAGCAATGAAGTCTTAAATGTTAGATCGCCATTAGTAACTTTTAAAGTTGTGCACATACATATATACGAACAAATGTGAAACTTAGTATCTGTAACATATGAAAATGCATTTAAAAAATAAAAAAATAAATGTAAGGCACGATAACCTCCGAAGAGATCTAAGGCCGAGCTTCTCTTCCAATTTGCGTCGTGCTCCTCTTGATTTTCCCTACAAATTGGCCGGACGGGACCTATATGTTTTATGCCGACTCCGAACGGCATCTGCAAGGCAGATGAGTTTTCACTGAGAGCTTTTCATGGCACAAATATACTCGGAGCGCTTGCCAAACACTGCCGAGGGGCGACCCCGCTTAGAAAATTTTTCTTTTTAATTGAAAAACCTTATTTCTAAAATGTTGATGTTGCTTTTAGAGCGTTCATATAATTATTTCTCTTAGAGATCGCGTGTCGAATTGAAACATTATTTAATGTCACATAAATAAATACAATGAAATATGTAAATGTTTCACATGCACAGATGGGCAAAACATACTCTTAATGCTTTTTTAATACAATCGTATTTATTTTGATTAAAAATCAATTAAAAGTTATAAATTAGATTTAACTAGCGTATGTTTGTAAATAGTTTCCCGCCTACAAACCAGTCTGTATATAAATACAATAAGTAAAACATGTTTTTAATTTTTTTTATTTTTCAGTTAATTTTTTATTTATTTGTATTTGTACAAGCCAACAATTAATTATTATTTAAAAATTGTTTACATATATTTTTCTTTGTTTTATATATTTATGCATTTTATTTCTATTTTTTATATTAAAGTATGTATCCGTTAATGCATAGGCTCTAACGTACATACATTATTTTTGTTAGTTTATTTATTTGACATACAAACTTATTGCATAGTATTAAGATTTTTTTATAGTTTTCTCATTTTTATTTGTCTGTGTGTATGTTTTTAGTGGTTTCAAAAATTTAATTATGAAAAATTCATGCTCATTATTGACTATTTTAGTTTTCAACGCTTATAGCGCGCGCTGATTTACATTCCTCAGAATGTATACTGAAAACTCTTACATTGTGAATTTTATGACTATGTGGCCAGTTCCGGTTTTCACAAAGAATCTTCGAATTCATTTTTAATAATAATAAACCCAATGGATTAATACCCTCCAAAGCCCGCCAACCGACACGAGGGGCGCATCCGCATGACGCACGGATTTGTTTTTGTTTTTGCCGAGTTGTTGATAGGCGGAGCTTTGTTAAGCGTCGAGGTCTAAAACTGCTCAACTACAGAATAAAAATCATCAGCTGAGTATTATATACATAACACTTGAAAGTTAAACATATAGTAAATTGTTAAATAAGTTAACGCTTTTAGCATATACAAATTTTTATTTTTTTATTTTTATTTTGTTACGAGTTAAGATAGGATAGGAGAGTTTTCCTCATAGTCAAAAGTGAATCCGTCATATCAAATGAATTCGAATGAGAGTTAAAATCATGACACAAACACCGGAAAGGTTCATTTAATTCGAAATTAGTTCTGCACTGCCTCAAAAGAAGAGGTTTGTAATGTCTTGACGCTCGTGATGGGACATTGAAGTTTACTTCGTTCAAAAGAAAGTGGCTAGAAATTAGTCCATTCAATAGTTTAGCCATAAATAATACGCCTAGCATTTCTCTACGACTAGCGAGAGTTGGAAAATTGATAAGATTTAACAGAATAGTATATTATTATTATTATTAATAGATCTGGAAGCACTGCGACCTATCTGCAGATCTATTGTGCAAGACCTTTCAGCCTAATTTTGTATCTGGAGGCGCTTGATGTATCTAAGAACCGCTTCAGACTTTTTACTCTATATCACATAGGGATTAAGAGTCCCACCACCTAGATGGGATAGTCTCTGTCTAACTAGAGCGACGCCGGCGTTTCATCATCCAGCTCACAGAAACGACAAATTTGGGTATCAGAAAGATTTAATTTACTCAGGTGATATCGTAGACCGCAGTGTCCCGTGTAGTACCCAGTAAGAGTTCTTAGGTCCTCCCTGCTTAGGTTAATGAGTTCGACTGATAATTTCGTTGCCGGAAGTATAAACAGTTTGGTCTGCCTTTGGCCTGGGTAATCAATCCAGTGACGTCTGAATTGTTTAGTTTCCCAGTTACTTATAGTTTCCCTGGTGTGTGCTTTTCTGAGTCCAAAAAAGGGCTCTGGACCATAGAATGCTGATGTAGCACCCTGCTTTGCTAGGTAATCTGCATGTTCATTACCTTCATGTCCCTGATGTCCGGGAACCCATCCCAACAAAACCTTGTTTTTGGTTCCCAGGGCATTAAGGATTTCAGTGCATTCATCCACTAGCTTAGATGTAACTGTGCAGGACTGCAAGGCACACAGTGCCGCCTGGCTGTCCGACATAATGTAGATGCTCTCCGATATTGAGCCTCTCCGCAGACATTCTCTACCACAGACCTCTATTGCATGAATTTCTGCCTGAAATATGGTGGGGTAACATCCCATTGATTCCAGCTCCCGTTCTTCCGTCATCGAATTTTGATTCATCCGTGTACCAAACCTCTGAGTCAGGGTCATTATAAGGATTCCCTATTTCCCAGTGGGTCCTGTCCACAATGGACACTTTAAAGTTCCGTGAGATTCTGAGCTTACGGGACATTACGTCACGCAGTTATAATGAGGGATTTCCTATGAATTTTCTTATTACATTCATATGCCCTATCATATTTCCTTCCTTCAACACAGAAATATTTGGAAGTCTTAGTGCACC
Source organism: Eurosta solidaginis (assembly GCF_040869045.1). NCBI lineage: Eukaryota > Metazoa > Arthropoda > Insecta > Diptera > Tephritidae > Eurosta > Eurosta solidaginis. The sequence goes on along the minus strand of NC_090320.1, from coordinate 236,711,275 downwards.
TAGTGTTGCCTGTTTTTCTATCAGAATAGGGAAGGGAGGTATTCCGACTAAAGAACTAAATGCGTCAGCAGGGGCGGTTCTCATCGCACCCGTTATGCCAACGCAAACTAATCGATGCAGTTTGCTTAGTTTAGCCATTGCCTTGTTTTGCGTGGCCTTCTGCCACCAATCTAGAGAAGCATAGGTGACTATTGGCCTCACGACAGTATTAAATGTCCAATATACCATTTTTGGACAAATCCCTCAGGTTTTGCCGTAGACACGAGTACAGGCGAAGAAAGCTCTTGTTGCCTTGTTTAGGATAGCATTCAAATGAGCAACCCTAGATATTTAGCCTCCATTGAGACTTGTATTTTTGTACCGCCCAGGGATGGTTCTGGGATGGATAATTTCCTTCTCCGGGTAAAAGGCATTATAACAGTGTTGTTAGGATTTATAGACAATCCTTTGGTATCGCACCACGCCTCTATGATGCAAAGGGCTTTTTGCAGACTATTATAAGGTGGAAGATTATATGCGGAGTCCCAATGAAAATTCCTTAAAGAAAAAAGTAAAAATTGCTTCTGTATTGACTCAAGCCTATCTGCATGAACTTGATATCGCGGATTCCAGACTATTGATTCGTATTCTAGTATCGGTCTAACTAATGTGGTAAAAAGGGCTTTGGTTACATAAGGGTCACTAAATTCTTTAAACCGTCTCTTCACGAATGACAGAACACCTCTAGCCTTATTGGCAGTAGTCATAATATGAAGATTGAAACTAAGTTTAGCAACCATCGTGACTCCCAAGTCAACAAAATAATTTACTGATACAAGACATAATTATCAATTATATAAGAGGCTGCTGGCAAAGATCTCCGAGAGAGGCACATTAACTTACATTTATTGATGTTCAGCGGCATTGAATTCGCGTTGCACCAAGCAACTAAGCAATTTAAATCCGCTTGAAGCAAGGGACGTTCTTCAATAGACGCATAGGAACTAAAAAGTTTTACATCATCAGCATACATTAAAATTTTGGAATACTTTATTAGGGTAGAGATGTCATTAATAAATAGCAAGAACAGAATTGGACCGAGATGACTGCTCTGTGGGACGCCGGAGGGAACATTAATGACATATGAAGGAGTACTTTTAAAAATTACTTCTTGCGTTCTACCGCAGAGATATGAAGATATCCACTGAGTGAGACCAGGTTGGAAGCCAAGTCGATCCAGCTTGTGGATGAGCTATGAATGGGAAATTTTTTCAAATGCTTTACTCAAATCAGTGTAAATAATATCGGTGTGAAGATTTTCTCTAAATCCATTAGAAACATGAGTTGTGAATTCAAGTAGGTTGGTAATGGTAGATTTGCCTTTACAGAATCCATGTTGAGAGTCTGCAATCAATGCAGAAATTGAAAATGTTAGCTGATTGGTAACAATGGCTTCAAATACCTTTGGGATGGCAGACAATTTTGCAATTCCTCGATAATTTTCTTCACATGAGCTACTGCCGTTTTTGTGGAGGGGTATTAGAAAAGATTCCTTCCAAGCAGAAGGAAAAACTCCATGTTTAAGGGACATGTTGCATAAATCTGTTATGGGCTGATAAATGTGTTCTGCGCATTTTTTGAGAAAACATGTGGGAATTAGGTCAGGACCGTATTTATAAGATTCCTCCAAAGAAGTTAAATAATTAAGAACCACTTCTAGAGATATTGATGGAATATTAATTGCGTTCAGTAAGTTAAGTTGATACGGGTATTCACTAGACAAAGAAATTAATTCAGCGAAATAGTTAGCTTTGAAAAATTGTGCAAATAAATTATTAATATCTTGATTCGCTAGAGAAGTCATCACGGTATTTCATACCAGAAGGAAAACCTTTAACCCTACGTTTAGAGTTCACGAAATCATAGAAAGCTTTCGGATTGCAAGTTATTTTCTTTTTCATCGCACAGAGATAGGTATTGTTACACTTTTTATTTAATTCAAAATATTTATGACGCAATATAGAGTACTTCAAGTAGTCGGAGTGTGAACCCGTCTTCTTGTACAGCTTGCAGGAACGCGATTTTTTATTTTTTAAAGATTTCAGTTCTTTGGTGTACCATATTTGGACTAGTTCAGTGGAAACACGTTTACGGTTAGGTACATGTCTTCCCAGAATAGCGTGAATGATTGCATTGAAGTCAGAAACGTTTTTGTCAATATCTGCACCGTATTTGGGCCAAACTATTGTAGATAAAATTTGGTTGAGTTTATTAAAATTAGCCTTCGCGAATTGGAATCTAAAACTAGAGTCGTTTTCTGTGGTAGTGCAACTCCGCGAACTTTCTTCTAATTCGTAAACTATTTCCAGCGAAGGATGGTAAGGGTCCTCAGGTACAGTAAGAGGTTCATTTCTCCTAAGAATGGATTTTGATGTATCATCAACAAATACCAGATCAAGTACCCTCCTTAACATGTTTGGAACTATATTTATCTGTCTTAGGCAAAGTTCAATTATTTCACCTAAAAAGTCGATGCTAGACAATTTTGAAGAAACCAGTATAATACCATAGTCGGATGCAGTCCACGATACGTGCGGAAGATTAAAGTCACCCAAGACAATTATCGAGTCAATAGGCTCCAACATTGAACTGATAACTATCAGTAACGAAATATGGTTCATATACACCGAGGGATCTGAAGATGGTGGGATAGAGCGAATGGCAATATAGGTAAAACTTATTCCCAGCTGGGTTCTAATGCACTTAAATTCCGTAGCTTCAATAACAGGTAAATTTACCTCAGCGGAAGGTATAGAAGAATGTACCGCGAGCAAAACTCCACCTCCAACTCTGTTCAAGCGGTCATTTCTATATATTTGGTAATCATTGCAATGAATCTCCGAATTAAAAATATGAGGCTTTACATTCTTTATTCAACCAAAGGAAAAACTTGTTTACTTAAAACAACTGTTAGCATTTGAAAACGCAAATTACAAAATTATTAAAATATTTTAATGTGCTTGCAATTTTGTGTAGAAAACGACAATACATACATAACTATAAATAATAAATTTATAAAATCGTCTAAAGTTAAATGCTTTTTTTTTCAATTAATGCACACTTTGAAACATAAAATTAGGCCTATAAAACTATAGAAATATTTTTTTCCTATCGAATTTTTTAAAACTATGAAATTATCTCAAATTCATCATCGCAATCTGGTTCCGCATCAGCATCACAGCCATTACTTGTCAAACCAGAGGCATTTATGTGATTCACATTTTCGAAATCTGCAAACAAAATTAAAACACTTTTATCAATCAAATTTCTACACATTTTTTATTAGTAAATTATCTTATATATAAATAGACAAGATGAAAAAATGTGGAACCGTTTTCTGCTAAACTATAATTCTAAGGTATACAAATTATATATGCATTGATAGGAAATTTTGAGCTGCACAGTAATCCATAAATAAAAAAAATTAAAAAATCATTTTAATATTAAAAATTTAACATAAAAGTCACACCACTACACATGCACTTATTCATACTATAGACACGCTGTGTGTGTGTATTTGCTTTTTGTGTACTATGCTGAATCGTGAGCATGGCCGAGGAGTTGCTTTGTACACAATAAAAATTAAACAAAAATACATAGCTGATCATGCATCAAGTATATTTCTTTTCTTTCCTTTGCTTTCCTTTATTTTCCAATCTATTCTTTTATTTTCCTTTCCTTTGTTTTCTTTTCTTTCTTTTCCTTTCCTTTCCTTTCCTTTCCTTTCCTTTCCTTTCCTTTCCTTTCCTTTCCTTTCCTTTCCTTTCCTTTCCTTTCTTTTCCTTTCCTTTATTTTCCTTTCCTTTCCTTTCTTTTAATTTTCTATTTATTTCCTTTCTTTTACTTTCATTTCTCTTCCATGCATATTCCTTCTTTCCATTCCTTCCTTTCTTTTCCTCTCCTTTCCTTTCCTTCCTTTCTTTTCCTTTCTTTTCCTTTCCATTCCTTTCCTTTCCTTTTCTTTCCATTCCTCTACTTTTCTTTTCTTTCATTTCTTTTATTTTCATTTCCCTTCCATTGATTTTCCTTCCTTTCCTTTCTTTTCCTTTCCTTACCTTTCCTTTTCCTACCTTTTGTTTACGAGAAGCAGATTGATTAAATCATACCCCTCCTGCCATAGCAATATAAAATTTCTCTATTTTGAGCTTACTTATTCATTATATTACCCATCGAATGTTCCTATTAATATATTAAAATGACAAATTATATTTCTTTTATTTTCATTTCCCTTCCATTGATTTTCCTTCCTTTCCTTTCCTTTCCTTTCCTTTCATTTCCTTTCCTGTCCTTTCCATTCCTGTGGTTGAATTTTTACCTCTGGGCGAACTCTAGTATAATTTAGAGACCTTCAGAATAACAAAAACTTACAGTTCGATTCTTGTAAAGCTTCTTATAATTTTCAATGACTGCCGCCGTCACCTCTGTTGCTCCCGTATTAGCGCGTGCCGTTGTTGCTACTGTTTTTGCTATTGTTGTACATGGAGCTTTACTTTTGTTAGCATCACTAGAGGCAGCGCCCGAAGCTGTCGTCATAGATGTACAGGGTGTTCTGCAGTTTAACAGCCCTCCAATAGAGTTTAGCGTAGTAAAATGTGATTCAATACCTGCCAATGTGGACACTCATTCTTGTGAGCGTGTTTTTGCGCTTTCGAATAGTGGTTGTGTGCACGCGGCCAATACTTTTGTGCGTAGGCTATCGGGTAGAACTTCGAAGCGAGGCGTGATTTGCAGAGGAAGCAATATGGGAGCATAAAAAAGAATTTATTATACAAGCAAAAAGAAAGCTTGAATAAGAGATCAAAAAATTTAGAAATTTTATATTCAGAATTTAAATTAAAAATATTTAAACTAAAAAAAAAAACTTTAAAAATTGATTTAAACTTTGAAGAGAAAAGGTATATTCTAAGCATTAAATATAGAAAAAAGAAACGAGTAAAGGTGTCTAAGTTCGGGTATAACCGAACATTATATACTTAGCGGGAGCTTCAATTGCACATTTCATTTCACATAAATTACTTTTCTACATAACACGTGGTACCGCCCGTTAAAAAAAATGTCTCCCCATTTGCTCTTACAATAAAACTTGATATGTGAGAAATCATTGATTCAAAACTAATTTTTGCTAACCTATAGCTTATTATTCTAGTCTACGACCCTTTTAAACTTATTTTATATCTAAGTTGCCGTGGCCTTTAACCGACCCCGTCCATTTTGACTAGAAATATTTTCTACTATACGGAAAATTTTTGTACCCATTTGTATTACGATCCGTTAATTTTTCTTCGAGTTATAGCTCCCGAAACATAGAAAATTGCTTAGTCATAAAAGGGGCGGTGCCAAACCCATTTTCAAAAATTTTAGTGTTTTCCAAATTAATGTAATAATTCAAATTAGAAAGTAAAATTCAATTGATAGAAAGCTTTTCTTCGCTAAGATATAGCTCATTATTTTCGTCTACGACCCTTTTAGAAATATTTTATATAAAAGTGGGCGTGATCTTTAACCGATCTCGTCCATTTTTTCTATAAATATTTCCTGTTATAGGGAAAATTTGTGTACCCAATTTTGTTTACGATATGTAAATTTTTATTCGAGTTATGGCTCCCAAAACATAGAAAATTGCTTAGTCATAAAAGGGACGGTGCCACGCCCATTTTATTAAATTTGAAATTTTTCCTGATTATTGTTATACATCCACTTGGGATATTGATATAAAGCCCTTTTTTGCAAAGATATATCTTATTTTATTCTCCCACGACCCTTTTAAAAATATTTTTTTATAAAAGTGGGTCTTTTAAAAATTTTTTTCAAATTTATATCAAAAGTCTCAATATCAGTCCACACGTCAAATTTCAACATTCTATGTATATTATTTACTAAATAATCAGGTTTTTTGTATTTTCCAAAATGTTATATATATAAAAAGTCGGCGTGGTTGTCATCCAATTTCGCTCATTTTCAATACCAATCTATTCTGGGTTCAGATAAGATCGTGTACCAAATTTGGTGAATATATCTCAATATTTACTTACATTATCGTGTCAGCGGACGGACGGACGGACGGACATGGCTCAATCAAATTTTTTTTTCGATACTGATGATTTTGATATATGGAAGTCTATATCTATTTCGATTACTTTATACCTGTACAACCAACCGTTATCCAATCAAAGTTAATACGCTCTGTGTGCAAAGCACGCTGAGTATAATAATCGTAAACTTAACATTTTAAGAATTGCTTTTGTCTTTATCGGCCTTTTGATAAATGATTCAAGGTTCGATTCGAGCTCAGGGCCAGAACGATAATTTTTATGCTAACTATTGTTTTTTTCGAACCTTGAATCCTTTATTAATAGGCCGACAAAACAAAACAATTGTTAATAAACCAAGAGCACATGAGAATGTCAATAAAAGTAATTGACAATAAACAAAAATCCAGCTATATCAGTGATTTGTAACAGATGGCGCAACGGTGATTAGCAGGGAAACCAAACATATGCGTTAAAAAATGTGTTTTATGCGCATAAAAAAGTCCTTAAAAACAGCGCTAAAATTTTTTTTCCATTGAACCTCAACTTCAAAAGATTTTCTTGGAATATAACGTTTATTTTTCTTTTATAAAAGGAAAAACATAACATGAACAGAACATAAGAAAATAATAAATTTTAAAATTAGTAGTCCAGGCGAGGAAGACGGAAAATCTGCTGAATACGGAATTGATTCGGACAATAGGTTTTTTGGGTTATCTTTCTGCCCTACTAGAGAAAATGAAAGGGTAAAAAAATAATATTTAAATATACAGAGGGTTCCTTTCTGCAGAAATTTAAATTGCATTTTTTTTTAATTACTTGGGCAATGGTAACAACTAGATAAACTAAACAAACCCATGGTCCGCGCCACTTCCTTGTTTAATCCGTGTCCCATGGGCTATGGTGGAAAAGTTAATTTTTAATATTTGATTAATTTTGTACATATGTGTGTATGTTGCTGTTAAAATAAACAATAAACATTTGTGCTAATTTTTCGAACAAAAAATTGTGTCTATTAGCACGATAAGCTGCGTTATACATGGAAAAACTTCTCTCTACCTCAACTGAGAGGTAATTGGTGCAAATTTAAAGGCAGCAATTTCAGATATTGAGAATTTTTCAAGAGGCTCCGTTTCATTAGAATTTTGCTCAGAAATTTGACTAGCTATTGTTTTTTTTTTTTGATATTAAAACCTTTATTTTTTTTAAACATTTGCAAATTTTTTTTACAGAGTCGGAGTCACGTTTATCAATAGCTTCTTTTACATCTTCAACTATTTTAATTTGATTAGCTAAACTTTAATTACTTGTTTGAAGTTGCTTTATGGCGTCAACTAAATCAGAAAAGTTAGATTTTATATAAATAAGTTGCAAACTTAAATCGTGATTTTTGAATAATTCTTGCATATCTTTCACAGATTGTGAATCCTCTGCATCCATCATCATAATAGCGATCCGTTGTATTTGTTGATAGTTTTCTGCATAATAAACTGCAGCGTGTATCCATGTTCCCCACCGCGTAATGGCGGTAAGGGTAGTTCGGGTTATATTTCTTTAAAAATTGCCAACCGTGATGTTGCTTTCAGAAATGATTTTTTTCCGCTTGCTACTAGTCGGGCAACAGTTGGGAAACGGCTGCGAATTTCCTCACATACCCTATGCAATCCATGTGTTAAACACGTCAAATGAACAACTTTCTGTTAAAAAACTTTAATCGCTTTTGCAACTTTCACCATGTACGGAGCAGTATCAGTGATGAAAAGAAGTATAGCCTCCTTGTTGAAATCTGGTCCGAAAATGTCAACTGAATCCGCAAATAGTCGAGCTATTGAGTAGTGATTTACTGACTCTAATAAAGCAATGTTTATCAAAAGTGTTTGCTTTGCGACTTTCTCATCTTTTGATAATACATATCGGCCTGACGCGTCAGTAGTTTCGTCCATTGAGATCCATAGGTATTGGTTTTTTATAGCGTTTTTGATATTATTTATTGTAAGCTCATATAAACTGCTGACTGTAGATCTGAAAGTGGTTTCTGATGGCAAGTCATAGCAATATATTTCTCAAAAAATGAATTCAGGTGGTCATTTCTTATTTTATACAAGGAATATCGGACGAAACGAAAGCTTCACACAAATCTTTCGCGAATTCTGCACTTTTCGATATATATGCTGTTAATAATTCTTGTGATTGGACTTGTAAGCTGGAATGCAGGCTGGCTTTTTCTTTATGCCCGGCGCTTTGTAAATGCTGCATCGCACAGGATCTGCGTTCTGCATTCACCATTTTATCACAAATGTTGCAATACAATATGCTTCCATCACTTCTGAAGACTGGAAACTCAGACACATACCTTGCCAACTAAGAAGATAGCCTTTATTTTACCTTTGGCATTATGTAAAGAAAGATTAGTTCATACTAATATAAACATTTAATTGTTTCCAGAAACTAGTGCTTACTTTTAACTTTAAATTTGCAAACGCTGTCTTTATATCAACTCAAGAAAATGTTCAGGTGTTTTTAAAAGTGCCAACAACTGTTCGAATTCCACGAACTGATGAATTAAAGTTCAAAATCAACGAATATTTACAAGTGGTGGCACTCAGACATACGTACATATTTGGTAATCTGGAGGTTAAATGTCAAAATCATCATTCGCATTCTTTATCAATTTGAACTCGCGTTGATTTTGACATTACTCACATATGTACTTTCCTTTACCACCACTTGTATTAACTCGCCTTTCCCAAAACGGGCAAGAACAAAAACGAAATGAAGTGCGTTTCTCTTTCTAGCTATCGTGCATGTTTATAAGAACAAGTAACGCAAAAATACCAATTTTACATTTGCTCATTTTTAGCTTTCGACAAGTGTTGGGAAGCGCAAAAGTTAAAGGCGATTTTAATTTTTTTTTTTAAGCTTAGCACCCTTCGAAATGGATCTATCTGCGCAGCTATTGCAGGTTGTCTGAAAAATGTTCTACCTTTTATTCCAAAAATAAAAAACAATTCTTCAAATTTAGCAAAATTAAAAAAAGAAAAAACAATAATTAACATAAAAATTATTAATCTGGCCTTGGGCTCGAATCGAAACTTGAATACTTTAAAAATTTTAAATTATTAATTAAAAATGAAAAATTAAAATATTTTGTTTAGAACTTTAACTTTCAGTTTAATACTAAAAAGGAAAAACAAAAATTCAAAATCGAAATGAAAAAAAAAAAAATTCAAAGTTTAAATTGTTTTAAGGTCAAGAAAAAAATTAAATTCGTAAGCAAAATATAACCCAAATGGACTGCTGATTAGAATATCACCCTTTCTCGGCCATCATTTCGAAAACGCCCTATCTCAGAATTCGGTTGAAGAACTTCCTGTGTCAGATTTTGTTTAAAAAATGCCCTATCTAAGCTAAATCTCAGTACATTTTGACACTGGCAGTGATCAAACCATTCTGAGACAGGACGCTATCATGTTTTCTGAGGAAGTTTTTGGAACAAATTCTGAAATAGGGTGATATTCCACTTAGCAGTGGAAATAGTAATGAAAATCAAGCTCAATTCAATAATTAAAAAGAAAAAAATTATAAAAATTAAATTCAAAATTTTCAGTTTAATACTAACGACAATTGATGCATGTTGGAACGATTTTCAGTCATCTCTTGTCAAATTTGGTTTTGAGACACCTAACTGCAATATCTAACTTCAAACATCAAACTCAAAATCTAAATTACAATGATTTCAAAGTATATGTAAAGTCGAGAACAAAATAAAAATCATAGCAAAAATATTTTATTAAAACTAACTTCCGGAAACGAAATCGAATTTATAGAAAACAGTAAATAATAAAAAAAAAAAAAACAAGTAACGGAGGCTAAGTTCGGGTGCAACCGAACATTATATACTCAGCTGAGAGCTTTGGAGACAAAATAAAGGAAAACCACCATGTAAGAAAATGAACCTAGAAAGGAAATTGTTTGTATGACATGGATATCAGATGGATGGTATTAAAGAGTATTTTAAAAGGGAGTGGGCCTTAGTTCTATAGCTGGACGCCTTTTCGAGACAGCGCCATAAAAGTGGACCAGGGGTGACTCTAGAATGTGTATGTACGATACGGGTATCAAATGAAAGGTGTTAATTAGTATTTTAAAAGGGAATGGGCCTTAGTTCCATAGCTGGACGCCTTTTCGAGATAGCGCCATAAAGGTGGACCAGGGGTGACTCTAGAATGTGTTTGTATGATAAGGGTATCAAATGAAAGGTGTTAATGAGTATTTTAAAAGGGAGTGGGCCTTTGTCCTATAGGTGGACGCCTTTTCGAGATAACGCCATAAATGTGGATCAAGGGTGACTCTATAATGTGTTTGTACGATATCGGTATCAAATTAAAGGTATTAGTTTGGGTTTTAAAAGGGAGTTAGTTGTATATGTGAAGGCGTTTTCGAGATATCGACCAAAATGTGGACCTGCGTGACCCAGAACATCATCTGTCGGATACCGATAATTTATTTATATATGTAATACCACGAACAGTATTCCTGCCATGATTCCAAGGGCTTTTGATTTCGCCCTGCAGAACTTTTTCATTTTCTTCTACTTAATATGGTGGGCGTCACACACATTTTACAAAGTTTTTTCAATAAACCAATCCAATTACCATGTTTCATCCCTATTTTCATATTTGGTTTGGAATTATGGCATTTTTTTTATTTATCGTAATTTTCGATATCGAAAAGGTGGGCGTGGTTATAGCCGGTTTTCTGCCATTTTTTATACCAAGATAAAGTGAGTTCAGATAAGTACGTGAACTAAGTTCAGTAAACATATGTCGATTTTTGCTCAAGTTATCGTGTTAATGGCCGAGCGGAAGGACAGGCGGTCGACTGTGTATAAAAACTGGGCGTGGCTTCAACCGATTTCGCCCTTTTTCACAGTTATCGTCACAGAATCTATGCCCCTACCAAATTTCACAAGGATTGGTAAATTTTTGTTCCACTTATGGCATTAAAGGTATTCTAGAAAAATTAAATGAAAAAGGGCGGAGCCATGCCCATTTTGAAATTTTCTTTTATTTTTGTATTTTGTTGCACCATATCATTACTGGTGTTGAATGTTGACATAATTTACTTATATACTCTAAAGATATTAAATTTTTTGTTAAAATTTTACTTAAAAAAAAATTTTTTTTTTAAGTGGGTGTGGTCCTTCTCCGATTTTGTAAATTTTTATTAAGCGTACATATAGTAATAGGAGTAACGTTACTGCCAAATTTCATCATGATATCTTCAACGAATGCCAAATTACAACTTGCAAAACTTTTAAATTACCTTCTTTTAAAAGTGGGAGGTGCCACGCCCATTGTCCAAAATTTTACTAATTTTCTATTCTGCGTCATAAGTTCAACTCACCTATCAAGTTTCATCGCTTTATCCGCCTTTGGTAATGAATTTACGCATTTTTTCTGTTTTTCGAAATTTTCGATATCGATATCGTTCATTTTAAATAGCGTTCTGAGATGAGAGCCCAGGAACCCACATAACAAATTTCATCATGATACCTCAAAATTTACTCAAGTTATCGTGTTAACAGACAGGACGGATGGACGGACATGGCTCGATCAAATTTTTTTTCGATACTGATGATTTTGATATATTGAAGTCTATATCTATCTCGATTCCTTTATACCTGTACAACCAAACGTTATCCAAACAAAGTTAATATACTCTGTGTTCGAAGCACGCTGAGTATAAAAAACGAAAAACATACTTTTATATCTAGCTGAACTTAAAAAAATTATTTTCGCAAAACCCCCTTACTCATGAAAAAGGTTTATAAAGCTTTTTAAGATTGCATTTCCATAAGAATTTCCAATCATAATAAACCTAATAATAAAAGACAGTTTCAAACCAAAATTGACTTAAGAATTATATATACTCATACCATAGCCATTGATGGATCCATTTGTTGAAAACTTATGCGACCAGCATTACGCTGATGGCGGCCACCGTTGTGTGATGGTAGCGTGCTCCGCCTACCACACCGTACGCCCTGGGTTCGCACCCCGGGCAAAGCAACATCAAAATTTTAGAAATAAGGTTTTTAAATTAGAAGAAAATTGTTCTAAGCGGGGTCGCCCCTCGGCAGTGTTTGGCAAGCGCTCCGGGTGTATTTCTGCAATGAAAAGCTCTCAGTGAAAACTCATCTGCCTTGCAGATGCCGTTCGTAGTCGGCTTAAAACATGTAGGACCCGTCCGGCCAATTTGTAGGGAAAATCAAGAGGAGCACGACGCAAATTGGAAGAGAAGCTCGGCCTTAGATCTCTTCGGAGGTTATCGCGCCTTACATTTATTTTTATTTTTTTTATAACGCTGATGAAATGTAGCATCGAAATCAATTTCATCTAGTGATGTCTTCTGACCCACTGATCCACAAAGCTGTGTTGTATGTGGATCGAGAAATAAAACTTCATCATCCACAGAGCCAATAAAATATAAAGCTTGATTTGGATGTCCACTGTTCATGCCACAACTACTCGCTAACTCAAAACAAGTTTTAAGTGCAGGTATATAAATGGGATTTATATCACTTAGACCCAAACGTAGAGCAATGATGAGTAATAAAGGCTTCCATGTATCATCATTATTGGGATTTTCAAGGCAAAGTGAATCTATGTAGCAAAAAGAAAAATAAGTAGAGTTGAGATGAGTTTATATTTTCGTAACTCACATATATCATCAGTCACTATTGTATTATACATTGCCACATGTACGACTATAGAGCACCAGTCATCGTAGCGCACGAGTTTTCTAGGTAGGGAGCGAGGAAAATGGTGAGTTCGAAAACTGTTTACTTATTATTTGACATTGCCTACTTACTTCAACACATGCTCTACTTTATAGGGACCAAACCACTGTCCCATTTTTGTATCCTCCGAATCGCCCGTCAAAGCAATTTTTTGTGTTGAGAAAAAGCTTTTGCGTGAATCTTCAAAACGATTTACCGATTTTTAAATATGTCGCACCACTAATTTCTGGTGTCCAAAACCAATTACGTCCAAGATGTAAATCAATTAAGGCTTGTGCCGATAACATTTGGCCACAATGTAGCATGCATCCCCAGCATTTAATTTATCGGTGGTTAATTGTGGCGCTGCCAAGGGAACGAAGCCACGTCGGTAGGTGCACCAGAGACGGGATTGTATATCGCGGCGTATTAAATCGAGCACTGTGGAGACAGAATAATTAAGGTTTTATTATTTCATATGCAAGCACAATCAGACAGTTTTTAGTCTGTCCCTTAGTACGCCAATAGGAACCATAACGCAGCCTGTTTCCGCTGTAATTAGCCCGTTCAGGAGAACGCCTTCATGAATTGCGGGGCCTCATCAATCAGTTGCCTGTAAGGATTACCAGGTTTCAGAGTATTTAATAATATGACCACATTGAACTTTCTAGGTCATCCCGCCACTTAACTCCCTCTAGTTCAATGAGCAGCTTGGGGTCGCCAGAGCCTCACCCGCTAATTATGTATGTATTACATGCTCGCTAATATAATAGCACCAATTAATTGTGCAAATATATAAACAAATCACATGGAAATTTGCTGTTGAAAAAGCCAAATGTGTCAAAGTATTTACGTTGCACCCATTTCCTGAAATCTAGAAGTTTCTATTAATTGTACAAATATCAATCTTTCTCAATTCAATAGCACCAACTAACTGTGCAAATATATAAACAAATCACATGGAAATTTACTGTTGAAAAAGCCAAATGTGTCAAAGTATTTACGTTGCACCCATTTCCTGAAATCTAGAAGTTTCTATTAATTGTACAAATATCAATCTTTCTCAATTCAAAAGCACCAATTAACTGTGCAAATATATAAACAAATCACATGGAAATTTACTGTTGAAAAAGTTAAATGTGTCAAAATATTTACGTTGGGCTTATTTCCTGAAATCTAGAATTTTCTACTTATTGTACAAATATCAATCTTTCTAAATTCAATAGCACCAACTAACTGTGCAAATATATAAACAAATCACATGGAAATTTACTGTTGAAAAAGTCAAATGTGTCAAAATATTTACGTTGCACACATTTCCTAAAATCTTGAAGTTTCTACTTATTGTACAAATATCAATCTTTCTCAAGTCAATAGCACCAACTAACTGTGCAAACATATAAACAAATCACATGGAAATTTACTGTTGAAAAAGTCAAATGTGTCAAAATATTTACGTTGTACACATTTCCTGAAATCTTGAAGTTTCTACTAATTGTACAAATACCAATCTTTCTCAATTCAATAGCACCAACTAACTGTGCAAATATATAAACAAATCACATGGAAATTTACTGTTGAAAAAGCCAAACGTGTCAAAATATTAACGTTGGGCCCTTTTCCTGAAATCTAGAAGTTTCTACTTATTGTACAAATATCAATCTTTCTCAATTCAATAGCACCAACCAACTGTGCAAATATATAAACAAATCACATGGAAATTTACTGTTGAAAAAGTCAAATGTGTCAAAATATTTACGTTGTACACATTTCCTGAAATCTTGAAGTTTCTACTTATTGTACAAATATCAATCTTTCTCAATTCAATAGCACCAACTAACTGTGCAAATATATAAACAAATCACATGGAAATTGACTGTTGAAAAAGCCAAATGTGTCAAAATATTAACGTTGGGCCCATTTCCTGAAATCTAGAAGTTTCTATTAATTGTACAAATATCAATCTTTCTCAATTCAATAGCACCAATTAACTGTGCAAATATATAAATAAATCACATGGAAATTTACTGTTGAAAAAGCCAAATGTGTCAAAATATTAACGTTGGGCCCATTTCCTGAAATCTAGAAGTTTCTATTAATTGTACAAATATCAATCTTTCTCAGTTCAATAGCACCAACTAACTGTGCAAATATATAAACAAATCACATGGAAATTTACTGTTGAAAAAGTCAAATGTGTCAAAATATTAACGTTGGGCCCATTTCCTGAAATCTAGAAGTTTCTATTAATTGTACAAATATCAATCTTTCTCAATTCAATAGCACCAATTAACTGTGCAAATATATAAACAAATCACATGGAAATTTACTGTTGAAAAAGTCAAATGTGTCAAAATATTAACGTTGGGCCCATTTCCTGAAATCTAGAAGTTTCTATTAATTGTACAAATATCAATCTTTCTCAATTCAATAGCACCAATTAACTGTGCAAATATATAAATAAATCACATGGAAATTTACTGTTGAAAAAGCCAAATGTGTCAAAATATTAACGTTGGGCCCATTTCCTGAAATCTAGAAGTTTCTATTAATTGTACAAATATCAATCTTTCTCAGTTCAATAGCACCAACTAACTGTGCAAATATATAAACAAATCACATGGAAATTGACTGTTGAAAAAGCCAAATGTGTCAAAATATTAACGTTGGGCCCATTTCCTGAAATCTAGAAGTTTCTATTAATTGTACAAATATCAATCTTTCTCAATTCAATAGCACCAATTAACTGTGCAAATATATAAATAAATCACATGGAAATTTACTGTTGAAAAAGCCAAATGTGTCAAAATATTAACGTTGGGCCCATTTCCTGAAATCTAGAAGTTTCTATTAATTGTACAAATATCAATCTTTCTCAGTTCAATAGCACCAACTAACTGTGCAAATATATAAACAAATCACATGGAAATTTACTGTTGAAAAAGTCAAATGTGTCAAAATATTAACGTTGGGCCCATTTCCTGAAATCTAGAAGTTTCTATTAATTGTACAAATATCAATCTTTCTCAATTCAATAGCACCAATTAACTGTGCAAATATATAAACAAATCACATGGAAATTTACTGTTGAAAAAGTCAAATGTGTCAAAATATTAACGTTGGGCCCATTTCCTGAAATCTAGAAGTTTCTATTAATTGTACAAATATCAATCTTTCTCAATTCAATAGCACCAACTAACTGTGCAAATATATAAACAAATCACATGGAAATTGACTGTTGAAAAAGCCAAATGTGTCAAAATATTAACGTTGGGCCCATTTCCTGAAATCTAGAAGTTTCTATTAATTGTACAAATATCAATCTTTCTCAATTCAATAGCACCAATTAACTGTGCAAATATATAAATAAATCACATGGAAATTTACTGTTGAAAAACCAAATGTGTCAAAATATTAACGTTGGGCCCATTTCCTGAAATCTAGAAGTTTCTATTAATTGTACAAATATCAATTTTCTCAGTTCAATAGCACCAACTAACTGTGCAAATATATAAACAAATCACATGGAAATTTACTGTTGAAAAAGTCAAATGTGTCAAAATATTAACGTTGGGCCCATTTCCTGAAATCTAGAAGTTTCTATTAATTGTACAAATATCAAAATTTCTCAATTCAATAGCACCAATTAACTGTGCAAATATATAAATAAATCACATGGAAATTTACTGTTGAAAAACCAAATGTGTCAAAATATTAACGTTGGGCCCATTTCCTGAAATCTAGAAGTTTCTATTAATTGTACAAATATCAATTTTCTCAGTTCAATAGCACCAACTAACTGTGCAAATATATAAACAAATCACATGGAAATTTACTGTTGAAAAAGTCAAATGTGTCAAAATATTAACGTTGGGCCCATTTCCTGAAATCTAGAAGTTTCTATTAATTGTACAAATATCAATTTTCTCAGTTCAATAGCACCAACTAACTGTGCAAATATATAAACAAATCACATGGAAATTTACTGTTGAAAAAGTTAAATGTGTCAAAATATTTACGTTGGGCCTATTTCCTGAAATCTAGAATTTTCTACTTATTGTACAAATATCAATTTTTCTCAATTCAATAGCACCAATTAACTGTGCAAATATATAAACAAATCACATGGAAATTTACTGTTGAAAAAGTTAAATGTGTCAAAATATTTACGTTGGGCCTATTTTCTGATATCTAGAATTTTCTACTTATTGTACAAATATCAATTTTTCTCAATTCAATAGCACCAATTAACTGTGCAAATATATAAACAAATCACATGGAAATTTACTGTTGAAAAAGTTAAATGTGTCAAAATATTAACGTTGGGCCCATTTCCTGAAATCTAGAAGTTTCTATTAATTGTACAAATATCAATCTTTCTCAGTTCAATAGCACCAACTAACTGTGCAAATATATAAACAAATCACATGGAAATTTACTGTTGAAAAAGTCAAATGTGTCAAAATATTAACGTTGGGCCCATTTCCTGAAATCTAGAAGTTTCTATTAATTGTACAAATACCAATCTTTCTCAATTCAATAGCACTAACTAACTGTGCAAATATATAAACAAATCACATGGAAATTTACTGTTGAAAAAGTCAAATGTGTCAAAATATTAACGTTGGGCCCATTTCCTGAAATCTAGAAGTTTCTATTAATTGTACAAATATCAATTTTTCTCAATTCAATAGCACCAATTAACTGTGCAAATATATAAACAAATCACATGGAAATTTACTGTTGAAAAAGCTAAATGTGTCAAAATATTTACGTTGGGCCTATTTCCTGAAATCTAGAATTTTCTACTTATTGTACAAATATCAATCTTTCTCAATTCAATAGCACCAATTAACTGTGCAAATATATAAACAAATCCCATGGAAATTTACTGTTAAAAAGTTAAATGTGTCAAGATATTTACGTTGGGCCTATTTCCTGAAATCTAGAATTTTCTACTTATTGTACAAATATCAATCTTTCTCAATTCAATAGCACCAATTAACTGTGCAAATATAAACAAATCACATGGAAATTTACTGTCGAAAAAGTCAAATGTGTCAAAATATTAACGTTGGGCCCATTTCCTGAAATCTAGAAGTTTCTATTAATTGTACAAATATCAATTTTTCTCAATTCAATAGCACCAATTAACTGTGCAAATATATAAACAAATCACATGGAAATTTACTGTTGAAAAAGTTAAATGTGTCAAAATATTTACGTTGGGCCTATTTCCTGAAATCTAGAATTTTCTACTTATTGTACAAATATCAATCTTTCTCAATTCAATAGCACCAATTAACTGTGCAAATATATAAACAAATCACATGGAAATTTACCGTTGAAAAAGCCAAATGTGTCAAAATATTAACGTTGGGCCCATTTCCTGAAATCTAGAAGTTTCTATTAATTGTACAAATATCAATTTTTCTCAATTCAATAGCACCAATTAACTGTGCAAATATATAAACAAATCACATGGAAATTTACTGTTGAAAAAGTTAAATGTGTCAAAATATTCACGTTGGGCCTATTTCCTGAAATCTAGAATTTTCTACTTATTGTACAAATATCAATCTTTCTCAATTCAATAGCACCAACTAACTGTGCAAATATATAAACAAATCACATGGAAATTTACTGTTGAAAAAGTTAAATGTGTCAAAATATTTACGTTGGGCCTATTTCCTGAAATCTAGAATTTTCTACTTATTGTACAAATATCAATCTTTCTCAATTCAATAGCACCAACTAACTGTGCAAATATATAAACAAATCACATGGAAATTTACTGTTGAAAAAGTTAAATGTGTCAAAATATTTACGTTGGGCCTATTTCCTGAAATCTAGAATTTTCTACTTATTGTAAAAATATCAATCTTTCTCAATTCAATAGCACCAATTAACTGTGCAAATATATAAACAAATCACATGGAAATTTACTGTTGAAAAAGTCAAATGTGTCAAAATATTAACGTTGGGCCCATTTCCTGAAATCTAGAAGTTTCTATTAATTGTACAAATATCAATTTTTCTCAATTCAATAGCACCAACTAACTGTGCAAATATATAAACAAATCACATGGAAATTTACTGTTGAAAAAGTTAAATGTGTCAAAATATTTACGTTGGGCCTATTTCCTGAAATCTAGAATTTTCTACTTATTGTACAAATATCAATCTTTCTCAATTCAATAGCACCAATTAACTGTGCAAATATATAAACAAATCCCATGGAAATTTACTGTTGAAAAAGTTAAATGTGTCAAAATATTTACGTTGGGCCCATTTCCTGAAATCTAGAAGTTTCTACTTATTGTACAAATATCAATCTTTTTCAATTCAATAGCACCAATTAACTGTGCAAATATATAAACAAATCACATGGAAATTTACTGTTGAAAAAGTTAAATGTGTCAAAATATTTACGTTGGGCCTATTTCCTGAAATCTAGAATTTTCTACTTATTGTACAAATATCAATCTTTCTCAATTCAATACCACCAATTAACTGTGCAAATATATAAACAAATCACATGGAAATTTACTGTTGAAAAAGTTAAATGTGTCAAAATATTTACGTTGGGCCTATTTCCTGAAATCTAGAATTTTCTACTTATTGTACAAATATCAATCTTTCTCAATTCAATAGCACCAATTAACTGTGCAAATATATAAACAAATCACATGGAAATTTACTGTTGAAAAAGTTAAATGTGTCAAAATATTTACGTTGGGCCTATTTCCTGAAATCTAGAATTTTCTACTTATTGTACAAATATCAATCTTTTTCAATTCAATAGCACCAATTAACTGTGCAAATATATAAACAAATCACATGGAAATTTACTGTTGAAAAAGTTAAATGTGTCAAAATATTTACGTTGGGCCTATTTCCTGAAATCTAGAATTTTCTACTTATTGTACAAATATCAATCTTTCTCAATTCAATAGCACCAATTAACTGTGCAAATATATAAACAAATCACATGGAAATTTACTGTTGAAAAAGTTAAATGTGTCAAAATATTTACGTTGGGCCTATTTCCTGAAATCTAGAATTTTCTACTTATTGTACAAATATCAATCTTTCTCAATTCAATAGCACCAATTAACTGTGCAAATATATAAACAAATCACATGGAAATTTACTGTTGAAAAAGTTAAATGTGTCAAAATATTTACGTTGGGCCTATTTCCTGAAATCTAGAATTTTCTACTTATTGTACAAATATCAATCTTTCTCAATTCAATAGCACCAATTAACTGTGCAAATATATAAACAAATCACATGGAAATTTACTGTTGAAAAAGTTAAATGTGTCAAAATATTTACGTTGGGCCTATTTCCTGAAATCTAGAATTTTCTACTTATTGTACAAATATCAATCTTTCTCAATTCAATAGCACCAATTAACTGTGCAAATATATAAACAAATCACATGGAAATTTACTGTTGAAAAAGTTAAATGTGTCAAAATATTTACGTTGGGCCTATTTCCTGAAATCTAGAATTTTCTACTTATTGTAAAAATATCAATCTTTCTCAATTCAATAGCACCAATTAACTGTGCAAATATATAAACAAATCACATGGAAATTTACTGTTGAAAAAGTTAAATGTGTCAAAATATTTACGTTGGGCCTATTTCCTGAAATATAGAATTTTCTACTTATTGTACAAATATCAATCTTTCTCAATTCAATAGCACCAATTAACTGTGCAAATATATAAACAAATCACATGGAAATTTAATGTTGAAAAAGCTAAATGTGTCAAAATATTTACGTTGGGCCTATTTCCTGAAATCTAGAATTTTCTACTTATTGTACAAATATCAATCTTTCTCAATTCAATAGCACCAATTAACTGTGCAAATATATAAACAAATCACATGGAAATTTACTGTTGAAAAAGTTAAATGTGTCAAAATATTTACGTTGGGCCTATTTCCTGAAATCTAGAATTTTCTACTTATTGTACAAATATCAATCTTTCTCAATTCAATAGCACCAATTAACTGTGCAAATATATAAACAAATCACATGGAAATTTACTGTTGAAAAAGTTAAATGTGTCAAAATATTTACGTTGGGCCTATTTCCTGAAATATAGAATTTTCTACTTATTGTACAAATATCAATCTTTCTCAATTCAATAGCACCAATTAACTGTGCAAATATATAAACAAATCACATGGAAATTTACTGTTGAAAAAGTTAAATGTATCAAAATATTTACGTTGGGCCTATTTCCTGAAATCTAGAATTTTCTACTTATTGTACAAATATCAATCTATCTCAATTCAATAGCACCAATTAACTGTGCAAATATATAAACAAATCCCATGGAAATTTACTGTTGAAAAAGTTAAATGTGTCAAAATATTTACATTGGGCCTATTTCCTGAAATCTAGAATTTTCTACTTATTGTACAAATATCAATCTTTCTCAATTCAATAGCACCAATTAACTGTGCAAATATATAAACAAATCACATGGAAATTTACTGTTGAAAAAGTTAAATGTGTCAAAATATTTACGTTGGGCCTATTTCCTGAAATCTAGAATTTTCTACTTATTGTACAAATATCAATCTTTCTCAATTCAATAGCACCAATTAACTGTGCAAATATATAAACAAATCACATGGAAATTTACTGTTGAAAAAGTTAAATGTGTCAAAATATTTACGTTGGGCCTATTTCCTGAAATCTAGAATTTTCTACTTATTGTACAAATATCAATCTTTCTCAATTCAATAGCACCAATTAACTGTGCAAATATATAAACAACTCACATGGAAATTTACTGTTGAAAAAGTCAAATGTGTCAAAATATTTACGTTGCACCCATTTCCTGAAACCTAGAAGTTTCTACTTATTGTACAAATATCAATCTTTCTCAATTCAATAGCACCAACTAACTGTGCAAATATATAAACAAATCACATGGAAATTTACTGTTGAAAAAGTTAAATGTGTCAAAATATTTACGTTGGGCCTATTTCCTGAAATCTAGAATTTTCTATTTATTGTACAAATATCAATCTTTCTCAATTCAATAGCACCAATTAACTGTGCAAATATATAAACAAATCACATGGAAATTTACTGTTGAAAAAGTCAAATGTGTCAAAATATTTACGTTGCACCCATTTCCTGAAACCTAGAAGTTTCTACTTATTGTACAAATATCAATCTTTCTCAATTCAATAGCACCAATTAACTGTGCAAATATATAAACAAATCACATGGAAATTTACTGTTGAAAAAGTCAAATGTGTCAAAATATTTACGTTGCACCCATTTCCTGAAACCTAGAAGTTTCTACTTATTGTACAAATATCAATCTTTCTCAATTCAATAGCACCAATTAACTGTGCAAATATATAAACAAATCACATGGAAATTTACTGTTGAAAAAGTCAAATGTGTCAAAATATTTACGTTGCACCCATTTCCTGAAACCTAGAAGTTTCTACTTATTGTACAAATATCAATCTTTCTCAATTCAATAGCACCAATTAACTGTGCAAATATATAAACAAATCACATTTAAATTTACTGTTGAAAAGGTCAAATGTGTCAAAATATTTACGTTGCACCCATTTCCTGAAACCTAGAAGTTTCTACTTATTGTACAAATATCAATCTTTCTCAATTCAATAGCACCAATTAACTGTGCAAATATATAAACAAATCACATGGAAATTTACTGTTGAAAAAGTTAAATGTGTCAAAATATTTACGTTGGGCCTATTTCCTGAAATCTAGAATTTTCTACTTATTGTACAAATATCAATCTTTCTCAATTCAATAGCACCAATTAACTGTGCAAATATATAAACAAATCACATTGAAATTTAATGTTGAAAAAGTTAAATGTGTCAAAATATTTACGTTGGGCCTATTTCCTGAAATCTAGAAGTTTCTACTTATTGTACAAATATCAATCTTTCTCAATTCAATAGCACCAATTAACTGTGCAAATATATAAACAAATCACATGGAAATTTACTGTTGAAAAAGTTAAATGTGTCAAAATATTTAAGTTGGGCCCATTTCCTGAAATCTAGAAGTTTCTACTTATTGTACAAATATCAATCTTTCTCAATTCAATAGCACCAATTAACTGTGCAAATATATAAACAAATCACATGGAAATTTAATGTTGAAAAAGTTAAATGTGTCAAAATATTTACGTTGGGCCTATTTCCTGAAATCTAGAATTTTCTACTTATTGTACAAATATCAATCTTTCTCAATTCAATAGCACCAATTAACTGTGCAAATATATAAACAAATCACATGGAAATTTACTGTTGAAAAAGCCAAATGTGTCAAAATATTTACGTTGCACCCATTTCCTGAATTCTAGAACTTTCTACTTATTGTACAAATATCAATCTTTCTCAATTCAATAGCACCAATTAACTGTGCAAATATATAAACAAATCACATGGAAATTTACTGTTGAAAAAGCCAAATGTGTCAAAATATTTACGTTGCACTTATTTCCTGAAATCTAGAAGTTTCTACTTATTGCACAAATATCAATCTTTCTCAATTCAATAGCACCAATTAACTGTGCAAATATATAAACAAATCACATGGAAATTTAATGTTGAAAAAGTTAAATGTGTCAAAATATTTAAGTTGGGCCCATTTCCTGAAATCTAGAAGTTTCTACTTATTGTACAAATATCAATCTTTCTCAATTCAATAGCACCAATTAACTGTGCAAATATATAAACAAATCACATGGAAATTTACTGTTGAAAAAGCCAAATGTGTCAAAAATATTTACGTTGCACCCATTTCCTGAATTCTAGAAGTTTCTACTTATTGTACAAATATCAATCTTTCTCAATTCAATAGCACCAATTAACTGTGCAAATATATAAACAAATCACATGGAAATTTACTGTTGAAAAGCCAAATGTGTCAAAATATTTACGTTGCACTTATTTCCTGAAATCTAGAAGTTTCTACTTATTGCACAAATATCAATCTTTCTCAATTCAATAGCACCAATTAACTGTGCAAATATATAAACAAATCACATTGAAATTTAATGTTGAAAAAGTTAAATGTGTCAAAATATTTACGTTGGGCCTATTTCCTGAAATCTAGAAGTTTCTACTTATTGTACAAATATCAATCTTTCTCAATTCAATAGCACCAATTAACTGTGCAAAATATATAAACAAATCACATGGAAATTTACTGTTGAAAAAGTTAAATGTGTCAAAATATTTAAGTTGGGCCCATTTCCTGAAATCTAGAAGTTTCTACTTATTGTACAAATATCAACCTTTCTCAATTCAATAGCACCAATTAACTGTGCAAATATATAAACAAATCACATGGAAATTTACTGTTTGAAAAAGCCAAATGTGTCAAAATATATACGTTGCACACATTTCCTGAAATCTAGAAGTTTCTACTTATTGTACAAATATCAATCTTTCTCAATTCGATAGCACCAATTAACTGTGCAAATATATAAACAAATCACATGGAAATTTACTGTTGAAAAAGCCAAATGTGTCAAAATATTTACGTTGCACCCATTTCCTGAATTCTAGAAGTTTCTACTTATTGTACAAATATCAATCTTTCTCAATTCAATAGCACCAATTAACTGTGCAAATATATAAACAAATCACATGGAAATTTACTGTTGAAAAAGCCAAATGTGTCAAAATATTTACGTTTGCACTTATTTCCTGAAATCTAGAAGTTTCTACTTATTGCACAAATATCAATCTTTCTCAATTCAATAGCACCAATTAACTGTGCAAATATATAAACAAATCACATGGAAATTTACTGTTGAAAAAGCCAAATGTGTCAAAATATTTACGTTGCACCCATTTCCTGAATTCTAGAAGTTTCTACTTATTGTACAAATTTCAATCTTTCTCAATTCAATAGCACCAATTAACTGTGCAAATATATAAACAAATCACATGGAAATTTACTGTTGAAAAAGCCAAATGTGTCAAAATATTTACGTTGGGCCCATTTCCTGAAATCTAGAAGTTTCTACTTATTGTACAAATATCAATTTTTCTCAATTCAATAGCACCAATTAACTGTGCAAATATATAAACAAATCACATGGAAATTTACTGTTGAAAAAGCCAAATGTGTCAAAATATATACGTTGCACACATTTCCTGAAATCTAGAAGTTTTCTACTTATTGTACAAATATCAATCTTTCTCAATTCGATAGCACCAATTAACAGTGCAAATATATAAACAAATCACATGGAAATTTACTGTTGAAAAAGCCAAATGTGTCAAAATATTTACGTTGCACCCATTTCCTGAATTCTAGAAGTTTCTACTTATTGTACAAATTTCAATCTTTCTCAATTCAATAGCACCAATTAACTGTGCAAATATATAAACAAATCACATGGAAATTTACTGTTGAAAAAGCCAAATGTGTCAAAATATTTACGTTGCACCCATTTCCTGAATTCTAGAAGTTTCTACTTATTGTACAAATTTCAATCTTTCTCAATTCAATAGCACCAATTAACTGTGCAAATATATAAACAAATCACATGGAAATTTACTGTTGAAAAAGCCAAATGTGTCAAAATATTTACGTTGCACCCATTTCCTGAATTCTAGAAGTTTCTACTTATTGTACAAATTTCAATCTTTCTCAATTCAATAGCACCAATTAACTGTGCAAATATATAAACAAATCACATGGAAATTTACTGTTGAAAAAGCCAAATGTGTCAAAATATTTACGTTGCACCCATTTCCTGAATTCTAGAAGTTTCTACTTATTGTACAAATTTCAATCTTTCTCAATTCAATAGCACCAATTAACTGTGCAAATATATAAACAAATCACATGGAAATTTACTGTTGAAAAAGCCAAATGTGTCAAAATATTTACGTTGGGCCCATTTCCTGAAATCTAGAAGTTTCTACTTATTGTACAAATATCAATCTTTCTCAATTCAATAGCACCAATTAACTGTGCAAATATATAAACAAATCACATGGAAATTTACTGTTGAAAAAGCCAAATGTGTCAAAATATATACGTTGCACACATTTCCTGAAATCTAGAAGTTTCTACTTATTGTACAAATATCAATCTTTCTCAATTCGATAGCACCAATTAACAGTGCAAATATATAAACAAATCACATGGAAATTTACTGTTGAAAAAGCCAAATGTGTCAAAATATTTACGTTGCACCCATTTCCTGAATTCTAGAAGTTTCTACTTATTGTACAAATTTCAATCTTTCTCAATTCAATAGCACCAATTAACTGTGCAAATATATAAACAAATCACATGGAAATTTACTGTTGAAAAAGCCAAATGTGTCAAAATATTTACGTTGCACCCATTTCCTGAATTCTAGAAGTTTCTACTTATTGTACAAATATCAATCTTTCTCAATTCAATAGCACCAATTAACTGTGCAAATATATAAACAAATCACATGAAAATTTACTGTTGAAAAATCCAAATGTGTCAAAGTATTTACGTTGCACCCATTTCCTGAAATCTAGAAGTTTCTACTTATTGAACAAATTTCAATCTTTCTCAATTCAATAGCACCAACTAACTGTGCAAATATATAAACAAATTACATGGAAATTTACTGTTGAAAAAGTTAAATGGGGCAAAATATTTACGTTGGGCACATTTCCTGAAATCTAGAAGTTTCTACTTATTGAACAAATTTCAATCTTTCTCAATTTAATAGCACCAACTAACTGTGCAAATATATAAACAAATCACATAGAAATTTACTGTTGAAAAAGCCAAATGTGTCAAAATATTTACGTTGGGCCAATTTCCTGAAATCTAGAAGTTTCTACTTAGTGTACAAATATCAATCTTTCTCAATTCAATAGCATTAATTAACTGTGCAAATATATAAACAAATCACATGGAAATTTACTGTTGAAAAAGCCAAATGTGTCAAAATATTTACGTTGCACCTATTTCCTGAAATCTAGAAGTTTCTACTTATTGCACAAATATCAATCTTTCTCAATTCAATAGCACCAATTAACTGTGCAAATATATAAACAAATCACATGGAAATTTACTGTTGAAAAAGACAAATGTGTCAAAATATTTACGTTGGGCCCATTTCCTGAAATCTAGAAGTTTCTACTTATTGTACAAATATCAATCTTTCTCAATTCAATAGCACCAATTAACTGTGCAAATATATAAACAAATCACATGGAAATTTACTGTTGAAAAAGCCAAATGTGTCAAAATATATACGTTGCACCCATTTCCTGAAATCTAGAAGTTTCTACTTATTGTACAAATATCAATCTTTCTCAATTCAATAGCACCAATTAACTGTGCAAATATATAAACAAATCACATGGAAATTTACTGTTGAAAAAGCCAAATGTGTCAAAATATTTACGTTGGGCCCATTTCCTGAAATCTAGAAGTTTCTACTTATTGTACAAATATCAATCTTTCTCAATTCAATAGCACTAATTAACTGTGCAAATATATAAACAAATCACATGGAAATTTACTGTTGAAAAAGCCAAATGTGTCAAAATATTTACGTTGCACCCATTTCCTGAATTCTAGAAGTTTCTACTTATTGTACAAATATCAATCTTTCTCAATTCAATAGCACCAATTAACTGTGCAAATATATAAACAAATCACATGGAAATTTACTGTTGAAAAAGCCAAATGTGTCAAAATATTTACGTTGGGCCCATTTCCTGAAATCTAGAAGTTTCTACTTATTGTACAAATATCAATCTTTCTCAATTCAATAGCACCAATTAACTGTGCAAATATATAAACAAATCACATGGAAATTTACTGTTGAAAAAGCCAAATGTGTCAAAATATTTACGTTGCACCTATTTCCTGAAATCTAGAAGTTTCTACTTATTGCACAAATATCAATCTTTCTCAATTCAATAGCAACAATTAGCTGTGCAAATATATAAACAAATCACATGGAAATTTACTGTTGAAAAAGCCAAATGTGTCAAAATATTTACGTTGGGCCCATTTCCTGAAATTTAGAAGTTTCTACTTATTGTACAAATATCAATCTTTCTCAATTCAATAGCACCAATTAACTGTGCAAATATATAAACAAATCACATGGAAATTTACTGTTGAAAAAGCCAAATGTGTCAAAATATTTACGTTGCACTCATTTCCTGAATTCTAGAAGTTTCTACTTATTGTACAAATATCAATCTTTCTCAATTCAATAGCACCAATTAACTGTGCAAATATATAAACAAATCACATGGAAATTTACTGTTGAAAAAGCCAAATGTGTCAAAATATTTACGTTGCACCTATTTCCTGAAATCTAGAAGTTTCTACTTATTGCACAAATATCAATCTTTCTCAATTCAATAGCACCAATTAACTGTGCAAATATATAAACAAATCACATGGAAATTTACTGTTGAAAAAGCCAAATGTGTCAAAATATTTACGTTGGGCCCATTTCCTGAAATCTAGAAGTTTCTACTTATTGTACAAATATCAATCTTTCTCAATTCAATAGCACCAATTAACTGTGCAAATATATAAACAAATCACATGGAAATTTACTGTTGAAAAAGCCAAATGTGTCAAAATATTTACGTTGGGCCCATTTCCTGAAATCTAGAAGTTTCTACTTATTGCACAAATATCAATCTTTCTCAATTCAATAGCACCAATTAACTGTGCAAATATATAAACAAATCACATGGAAATTTACTGTTGAAAAAGCCAAATGTGTCAAAATATTTACGTTGCACTCATTTCCTGAATTCTAGAAGTTTCTACTTATTGTACAAATATCAATCTTTCTCAATTCAATAGCACCAATTAACTGTGCAAATATATAAACAAATCACATGGAAATTTACTGTTGAAAAAGCCAAATGTGTCAAAATATTTACGTTGGGCACATTTCCTGAAATCTAGAAGTTTCTACTTATTGTACAAATATCAATCTTTCTCATGTCAATAACAACAACTAACTGTGCAAATATATAAACAAATCCATGGAAATTTACTATTGAAAAAGTTATATTTACGTTGGGCACATTTCCTGAAATCTAGAAGTTTCTACTTATTGTACAAATATCAATCTTTCTCAATTCAATAGCACCAATTAACTGTGCAAATATATAAACAAATCACATGGAAATTTACTGTTGAAAAAGCCAAATGTGTCAAAATATTTACGTTGCACCTATTTCCTGAAATCTAGAAGTTTCTACTTATTGCACAAATATCAATCTTTCTCAATTCAATAGCACCAATTAACTGTGCAAATATATAAACAAATCACATGGAAATTTACTGTTGAAAAAGCCAAATGTGTCAAAATATTTACGTTGGGCCCATTTCCTGAAATCTAGAAGTTTCTACTTATTGTACAAATATCAATCTTTCTCAATTCAATAGCACCAATTAACTGTGCAAATATATAAACAAATCACATGGAAATTTACTGTTGAAAAAGCCAAATGTGTCAAAATATTTACGTTGGGCCCATTTCCTGAAATCTAGAAGTTTCTACTTATTGCACAAATATCAATCTTTCTCAATTCAATAGCACCAATTAACTGTGCAAATATATAAACAAATCACATGGAAATTTACTGTTGAAAAAGCCAAATGTGTCAAAATATTTACGTTGCACTCATTTCCTGAATTCTAGAAGTTTCTACTTATTGTACAAATATCAATCTTTCTCAATTCAATAGCACCAATTAACTGTGCAAATATATAAACAAATCACATGGAAATTTACTGTTGAAAAAGCCAAATGTGTCAAAATATTTACGTTGCACCTATTTCCTGAAATCTAGAAGTTTCTACTTATTGCACAAATATCAATCTTTCTCAATTCAATAGCACCAATTAACTGTTCAAATATATAAACAAATCACATGGAAATTTACTGTTGAAAAAGCCAAATGTGTCAAAATATTTACGTTGGGCCCATTTCCTGAAATCTAGAAGTTTCTACTTATTGTACAAATATCAATCTTTCTCAATTCAATAGCACCAATTAACTGTGCAAATATATAAACAAATCACATGGAAATTTACTGTTGAAAAAGCCAAATGTGTCAAAATATTTACGTTGCACCTATTTCCTGAAATCTAGAAGTTTCTACTTATTGCACAAATATCAATCTTTCTCAATTCAATAGCACCAATTAACTGTGCAAATATATAAACAAATCACATGGAAATTTACTGTTGAAAAAGCCAAATGTGTCAAAATATTTACGTTGGGCCCATTTCCTGAAATCTAGAAGTTTCTACTTATTGTACAAATATCAATCTTTCTCAATTCAATAGCACCAATTAACTGTGCAAATATATAAACAAATTACATGGAAATTTACTGTTGAAAAAGCCAAATGTGTCAAAATATATACGTTGCACCCATTTCCTGAAATCTAGAAGTTTCTACTTATTGTACAAATATCAATCTTTCTCAATTCAATAGCACCAATTAACTGTGCAAATATATAAACAAATCACATGGAAATTTACTGTTGAAAAAGCCAAATGTGTCAAAATATTTACGTTGGGCCCATTTCCTGAAATCTAGAAGTTTCTACTTATTGTACAAATATCAATCTTTCTCAATTCAATAGCACCAATTAACTGTGCAAATATATAAACAAATCACATGGAAATTTACTGTTGAAAAAGCCAAATGTGTCAAAATATTTACGTTGCACCCATTTCCTGAATTCTAGAAGTTTCTACTTATTGTACAAATATCAATCTTTCTCAATTCAATAGCACCAATTAACTGTGCAAATATATAAACAAATCACATGAAAATTTACTGTTGAAAAAGCCAAATGTGTCAAAGTATTTACGTTGCACCCATTTCCTGAAATCTAGAAGTTTCTACTTATTGAACAAATTTCAATCTTTCTCAATTCAATAGCACCAACTAACTGTGCAAATATATAAACAAATCACATGGAAATTTACTGTTGAAAAAGTTAAATGGGGCAAAATATTTACGTTGGGCACATTTCCTGAAATCTAGAAGTTTCTACTTATTGAACAAATTTCAATCTTTCTCAATTTAATAGCACCAACTAACTGTGCAAATATATAAATAAATCACATAGAAATTTACTGTTGAAAAAGCCAAATGTGTCAAAATATTTACGTTGGGCCAATTTCCTGAAATCTAGAAGTTTCTACTTAGTGTACAAATATCAATCTTTCTCAATTCAATAGCATTAATTAACTGTGCAAATATATAAACAAATCACATGGAAATTTACTGTTGAAAAAGCCAAATGTGTCAAAATATTTACGTTGCACCTATTTCCTGAAATCTAGAAGTTTCTACTTATTGCACAAATATCAATCTTTCTCAATTCAATAGCACCAATTAACTGTGCAAATATATAAACAAATCACATGGAAATTTACTGTTGAAAAAGCCAAATGTGTCAAAATATTTACGTTGGGCCCATTTCCTGAAATCTAGAAGTTTCTACTTATTGTACAAATATCAATCTTTCTCAATTCAATAGCACCAATTAACTGTGCAAATATATAAACAAATCACATGGAAATTTACTGTTGAAAAAGCCAAATGTGTCAAAATATTTACGTTGGGCCCATTTCCTGAAATCTAGAAGTTTCTACTTATTGTACAAATATCAATCTTTCTCAATTCAATAGCACCAATTAACTGTGCAAATATATAAACAAATCACATGGAAATTTACTGTTGAAAAAGCCAAATGTGTCAAAATATTTACGTTGGGCCCATTTCCTGAAATCTAGAAGTTTCTACTTATTGTACAAATATCAATCTTTCTCAATTCAATAGCACCAATTAACTGTGCAAATATATAAACAAATCACATGGAAATTTACTGTTGAAAAAGCCAAATGTGTCAAAATATATACGTTGCACCCATTTCCTGAAATCTAGAAGTTTCTACTTATTGTACAAATATCAATCTTTCTCAATTCAATAGCACCAATTAACTGTGCAAATATATAAACAAATCACATGGAAATTTACTGTTGAAAAAGCCAAATGTGTCAAAATATTTACGTTGGGCCCATTTCCTGAAATCTAGAAGTTTCTACTTATTGTACAAATATCAATCTTTCTCAATTCAATAGCACTAATTAACTGTGCAAATATATAAACAAATCACATGGAAATTTACTGTTGAAAAAGCCAAATGTGTCAAAATATTTACGTTGCACCCATTTCCTGAATTCTAGAAGTTTCTACTTATTGTACAAATTTCAATCTTTCTCAATTTAATAGCACCAACTAACTGTGCAAATATATAAACAAATCACATGGAAATTTACTGTTGAAAAAGCCAAATGTGTCAAAATATTTACGTTGGGCCAATTTCCTGAAATCTAGAAGTTTCTACTTATTGTACAAATATCAATCTTTCTCAATTCAATAACAACAACTAACTGTGCAAATATATAAACAAATCCCATGGAAATTTACTATTGAAAAAGTTAAATGTGTC
>NC_090320.1:236498777-236678777 GCF_040869045.1 Eurosta solidaginis | reverse complement strand
CTTATTAAGCTTTTGGCGGTATTTAATATTGTACTTTTTTCATGTTCTGAATAAAAGTTAATTAGTCTTTCCGAAGCTGTGGGTTTTCTGTACCAGTTAGTATATATTATTGGTTCTTTCTCCTGTTCATTGACGTGTCCAAGTACGGTAGTTGACAATCTTTATTCACCTCTTTTGTAAATTAATGCTTCTGCTGCAAATAAGTCATCTACATATTTTTAAGTAGGTGTGGTTTGCTAGAAGCCTCCGTCTCGAATCTTGTTAGTACACTTAAACGCTTTAAATGAAAATCGTTTCGAATGTATACATTCGGAGAAGATTAAGTAACTTATAACGAAGGTTAGGTTATGTTGTACTGGCCGGTCCATGAGGACCTCACATAGACTGATTGGGTCCGTAATGTGACCAGAAGTTTGTTTTAACCACCAAACTGAAAAACCCTATCAAAAACCAGGGTCTATGTTATAAAATAACTCCGTCCTCTTGGAAAATACTAGAAGCTTCCTAGGACTTAAGACACTTGCTGATTCTAGATCTGACAGCTGTATCACTCCTAATAGCTGGAGTACTAGCCTGGAAAGTGCAGGGCACGAGCACAGAACGTGCTGGATCGTTTCCTCCTCCAACCCACCCTTTCTGCATATGATATCACTGACCAAGCCTAATTTAAAGGCATGTGACGCCAGAAGGCAGTGTCCAGTCAGAATACCCGTCATGAGACTACAGTCCTCTCTTTTCAATGATAGAAGCAACTTTGTTAGTCTAAGGTTGTAAGACCTACACATAATTTTCGACACTTTACAGTCCCGCGCTTGAACCGACGCCTTTGTCGCTTGGTCGATCATGTGCACCTCTCGCTGTCGCTTAATCTCGCCCAGTCTAATTGGGACGTGTACGGAGCAAGCTTCAAGGGATGCGCCCTTTTTAGCTAGTTCATCAGCTTTTTCATTCCCATATATTCCCATATGTGACCCAATATATATGTATGCTTCTCCCTGTCCCGATTCTCTCCAGAGACTGCTTACAATCTAACACGCATTTAGATGCTGTGCTATGCGAGATTATTGCCTTAATTGCTGCTTGACTGTCAATATAAAAGTTAACACGGTTGCAGCTTAAACTCTTCACTCCCAGGATTTCTACTACTTTGGGTACGGCTAACATTTCCGCTTGGTAAACGCTTCAGTAATCCGGCAGCCTGTAGGATCTGTTTATTTCCGGATCAGCACAGTATACCACAGGCCCTACTCCTTCCACTACTACAACCGTCCACCTCTATTGTGGCCCTAAGATCTCCCACGAACCGAAGATAGTGAATCAGGTAGTCTGTTCGTCTTGTGTGGCTTTCCACCAAACAAGAACTCCATAGTATAGAATAGGGCATACAATCGCTGTTAAAACCCAATGAGAAAGAGAGGGCGATAAGCCCCACGTACACCCCAGCATTCTCTTACATGTATAAAGTGCCGTTGAGGCTTTCTTCACCCTCTCCTCCACGTTGAGCTTCCATGACAGCTTACTGTCTGGGATGATTCCTAGATATCCTGCGCAAGGTTTCTCCTGTAAGGTCACCCCTCCTAATTTAGGCCAGGTCCAATTTGGAACCTTGTACCTCTTTGTAAACAAGACCATATCCATTTCATCCGCATTGACTTTCAACCCGACATTAGATGGCCAGGTATGAATATCCCGAAGCGCCCGATCCAGCAGAGAACTGGAAGGCACTTTCCACTTATTACAATTACAACGTCATCAGCGTAAGCCCTAAGTTTTACGGGTCCCCCATCGAATCGCCTGAGCATTTAGTTGAGGACCAGCGTCCACAGCAGAGGTGATAGCACCCCTCCCTGTGGCGTGCCCCTGACTCCTAGAGCATATTCCAGATATTTCTCTATGCTTATTAGCACCCTATGCAATGCGGTGTCTACCGACTTGCCTTTGGTGTACGCATGCTGTGTTGTGGAGAGCAGCTTTTCATCCACGTTGGACTTTATGTGCACATCTATCAGCCTCTCAAAGGTTTTGAGCAGAAATGTTGTTGAGCTAATGGGTCTATAGTCTTTGGGATACACGTGACCGATCTTTCCCGTTTTGGGAGGAAAGCTACACGAGCAGTTCTCCAAGAGTGCGGTACATGATTCAGCCTTATGTACCCATCGACTATTTTTTTAAGCCATTCCGCGACCGCCGTACTTGAAACTAGTAGCATGGTCGGGAATATACCATCTGGGTCCGGCGCTTTAAACTTAGAAAACGTCTTCACTGCCCATTCGATCTTGATATCGGTCACCAAGCCCGTCACTACCCGCTTCGTGATCGAAGTGTGGGTGATGTTTGCTGGCTCTTCTGAACCGTTTCCCGATGGGAAATGTGTGTCAAAAAGCACCTCGAGGGATTCTCACTATTACGCAACCATTCACCATTCTGTTTCTTTATTAGTCCCCGGACTATATTTCCCCTTGCTAGGACTTTTTTCGACCGTGCTGTTTCGCTGGAGCACTCTATGTCCGTACAGAAACTGTTCCATGAGATTTTCTTCGCCCTGGAAATTTCACGCTTGCCGATCCTCAGTAGATCACTGTACTCGTCCCGACACGCTCCGCTTTTCGCGGTCTTTGCGAGCTTAAACGGTTATTTTACCTGTCTTCTTAGAAGAATAAGCTCATTGCTCCACCATGGCGGCTTTGATTTGCCTCTGAATCTTTTTAAAGGGCAAGCTTTGGTATACGCAGTCATAAGCGTCCTTGTTAGGAATTCATTCGCCTCCTCCAGTTCCTCCACATTAGCAATCTCTTTGGGTTGTCCCAGTTTAGTTTCTACCTCTTTCTGGAATTTAGTCCAGTTCGTTGACCTAGGGTTTCTAAAGGTTCCTCCCTCCTCTACCCTGTTTAGCGGAATGCTGACACTGATATACGCATGGTCCGAGAAAGATGGTCTATCAAGGACCATCCAATCATACCTTGATATATTACGCTCGGAGCTCAATGTAATATCCAGAACATTGCTGGTTGTTGGACCAATGTATGTAGGGACATTTCCCCTGTTGGCTATCTGCAAATTGGTTTGCAGGATTTAACAAAATAGATATTCGCCTCTCTCGTTCGTATCTGCTCCTCCCCACGCATTGCGGTGCGCGTTTGAATCTGCGCCTATGACCAACCGCCCTTTGAGCCCTTCCTCCTGTTCTAGCCTTTTGCACTCCATCGGTGGAACCTCCGCAGCATGGGCCATGTAGCAGAACGCCAGGATTAACGTCTGCTTATTTTTTGCTAAACGGCCACCACTACGAGGTCATCAGTAGTGTAACTAGGCAGCATATATGAATGCAACTGTTTCCTTACAATTACTACAGCTCGCACCCGTCCTTCCGTTTGCGCGTAGTAAACGTCAAATCCGCGCGCGCTAGGTCCAGAAACTTTTCCTCCCAGTGAGAGCCACGGCTCCTGGATCATCGCCACGTCAAACGAACCCTCTCGATGCCACTTTACTGTGTTGGAGGTTTATCTGTAGGAATCGCAGCACCATTGGGCTGTTTAACCCCCTCCAGCACCATCGTCGTGACGTCGTCGTCCTCCCTTGCTCTTTTAGTTTAGAGAGGCCCCCTTCAACCTCTAGTAACTGTTGTGCCGGGTGTACCTCTGTGCGAGTCACAACCCCATTTGGCGGTTGGTCCTCTTCTAACACCTTTGTGGTGACGTCGGCTGCCTCCACCTGTCTTTTTTCCCTTAGGCTTTTGAGTTCTTTTCGACTTCGCTCACCTCTATCGTGTTAGGATTTTTATCCTCGGGACTTCTTTTCCTGAGTCGCATGCAAATTTTGCCTGTGCCAAAAGACATTTTGCCCAGCTGCGTGCACAATATATCCTCCGCCTGGTTGCTTATATGGAAGATGTAGAACTGACCTGACTGATCCGTAGGCCGATATACAGTAAGTACCTTCCAATTCCGTGTCGTTATATTCGGATTCTGATTCTGCAGAAGTCGCAGTGCATCCTCCGACTTCATCACGCATGGTATCCATACATTAACTTTTGGTACCGTGGGGATTTGCGCTTTATACACCCCTCAAACCGCACGTTCGTGCCTTGCCTTTGGAGGATTGGAACCACTTCCTCCAGCCACCGCAAGCTCGCGATGTTTTCGCACGCAATCATCTTCACACCATTATACCATCCCCCCGAATCAAAGGTTGGAAGGGGCTTACTTGGTTGTTCTAGCATCATCTTAAGCACTAAGCAAATAAGCTCCCTTTATACAGATCTCCACCTTTTAGTAGTCATCTGTCCGAAAGGACTGCTACGATCATCCAGCGCCACAGTAAGTGATTGCTTTGCCACTTCACTCATCTTCTCGGGAAAAGCAGGAGTTTTAGTGTTATCTCCCTTTGGGACCTCCGAAAAAGCCAGAGTCTTAGCGTTAACTCCCTTTAGCACCTCCGAGAAAGCCGGAGTCTTAGCGTTATCTTCCTTTGGCTTATCTCCTACTTCCGTAGTTGGAACTTCCCTCTGACTTTGAGCTTTCGAGGTACTTTCTACCTCGTTATTGGGGCCCATCTGTCTTACAGCGTTGGGCCTACTTGTCTTGTCTATGCGACTGCCCTGCCTCGTGGCTCTGGGACTGCATCCTTTCTGCCTCTTGAAAGCAGGATTGTCGACTTCCGCCGAATGTTACCCTTTCTTTCTGCCATTCCACGCTTTTTCCTCCTCATACCGGTTGCAGAACCGAGGGTTTCTCGCAGCAAATCTTTTAAACTGCCTTCGACCCACTTCTACCGCATCATGGGCCCATTTCAGGCGCTCGATCCTCATTTCTGATGGGTCGACCACTGCTCCCAAGCGTTGTACAATACTTATTGCTGCACGGTACTTCGAGAGAGCTCTCTTCCTTCCTCTGCTCTTTACCCTTCTCCACTCTTCTACTCAGCGGTCCAGTCTTATATACGGGGAAAGAACCGTCCGCCACAGCAGCGCCCCTTACTCCGGTATCGGGAAGGCTCCGTTCGAATGCAGCCGAATTTATCCCAGCAGCAAATCGTCCTATAGGCACGTTCCGCATAACACCCTGGATGAGGGGGTTGGCAGTTCTTGATCACCGATATCCCGCCGCCCTCCTATGAGGCAAAACGGTGTAGATGTCACTCCTAAACAGCTCCGCCTCATAGTTGGGCGCTACGGCGTTCGTCTAAGCCCTCACACCAACGACAAGGTGCCTACCCTAGTGAGGGAACTTATAACGAAAATACTAGTAAAATATTGCTAGCCTTCTTGCTATACAAGGATATAATTTTGGGACACCGTTGTCCCATATACGTGAAAGGGTTAAAAATACGGTCATATTGTACACGTATCACTTTACCTATGTGAAGTTAATACCACAATTTAACTGTACAAATATAGAAACGAGCAATTAAGCACAATTAAATTTTGCTTTGAAAAATAATAGAATAAATAATAGAATAAAAATAACAACCTTGAATTTGTTATTTTGGTAGAACAAAAGCTATTTGTTTAACTGAATTAGAATTTGTATTGCGCTTGACGCATTAAGCATAAAAAAATAATACTAATTAGTGCTTGGCGCGATTTATCTCCACGAAGATTTACGCTGAACTTCTCTTCGAGTTTGCTTCTTGCTCGCTTTTGATTTCCCCCACAAATTTGCAGATGGGATATAAATGTTTTATGCCGATTCCAAACGGAAGCTGATCCAAGGAAGATGCATTTTCACTGAAAAGATTTTCATAGTAGAAATACGCTTGGCGTGTATGTCAAATCACTGCCGAGGGTCGACCGCGCTTGGACATATTTTTTCCCAGTTAGGTTAATTTGAACCGGCCGGTCAATAAAGATCTAACATAGACTGAATTTGTTCATAGTGTTACCAGACTTTGTTTGACTACCAAACGGAAGAACCCCAATCAGGTGCCAAGACATATGTTATAGAATAACTCCGTCCAGCTTAATTGTTGCCTCAAGATCTGGCCACTCTGCCGCCCCTAATAGCTGGATCCTTGACCTGGCGAGCGCAGGACATAAACACAGAACGTGCTTAACCGTTTCTTCCTGCAACCACACTTTCTACACTTGGTGTTACTGACGAGCATGTGACGCCTGAAAACAGTGTACAGTCAGTATGCCCATCGTGAGCCTAAAGTCTTCTCCCTTCAGAGATATGAGCCACTTTGTGAGTCTAATATCATAGGGTTTTGCACATAATCTTAGAAGTTTTGCAGCCCGCGCTTTTTTCTATGCCTTTCCTACTTGATGGATCATATGCCACTCCTATCTCCTTTTGATTTCTCCCAAATGGTTTGGGACGTCTATCGTCGACTCAGAGAATTTCTCAGCCAACTCATCGGCCCTTTCGTTTTAAATATATATAGAAAAATAATATATAATACTAACTAGAGATTATATATATTTCTACATATATATATACATTATTATGTTTATTTCAATATTATACACAGATTGGAATCTTTAGCTTTGAGTTAAATTCTTGTGTTTAATGCGCTCAGATCTTCTAATATTAAACTCCTCTTTATCGTTATCGCTTTCAGTTCTTCTTCTTTTATATAATTTGACATACGTTTTTACATGTGGACTAAATCTAACAAATTAACAATTTGACTTTTTTAATTGATTTACATGAGCAACTCTGTTTTTACCATTTATATTTATGAGATATCTTACCCTACTTAATTTCTTTTCAATTTTTCCTTTTTCCCATTTACAATAGTTGTTCAACACATTTCTATACAAAATACTCTCGTTAGGTTTAAATTCTGGACATTTCGATATATTATCATCTTGCACATCATTCCTTTTAGTTTTACTAGACTTTTTCTCTTTCTCATTACTTTTAGATTCGTTTACAATTCTCTTATTACTTATATTTGGATTAACTAAGTCCAATAGAGTTTTCGGCTTATACTGCAATATGGATTCTGCTGGAGATAGACATGTCGTTGTAATTGGTGTTGTTCGATACTTAAGTAAGAAACTAGTTATTTTGAAATTCCAAGATCTATGTTTAATTTGTGGATCTAAAAGATATTTCTTAAGAGAAGGCCATTGTCGCTTACGATTTGCTTCGGCAAGCCAAATGTTGAAAATAATAATCGTAGTTCTTCGATGACAATATGTGCCTGTGTATTCCTTAGAATGTTCGCATCTAACCATTTAGAAAAAGTATCGAATATAACTAAAATAGTAGCCCCATCGATTTTACAAAAATCTAAGTGTATTCTTCCGAATGGACCTTATGGTTTTGGCCAAGACGTTAGAATTGGCTTGGAAACGTTCTGACTTTTTGCGCACTGCTCGCAGCTTTTAACAAAACTTTCGATATCCTCATCTATGCCAGGCCACCAGACATAACTCTTCGCCAAAGCTTTCATTCGAACTACACCCACATGCTCACTGTGCAGAAGTTGTAGCACATGTGGCACTAAACTGTTAGGCACAACTACTCGTTCGCCATAAAATATACACCCTCTGTCGATTCCTAATGATAATCTTTTTGCATAAAACTTCATGTACTTCTGTGCTACTACTTTTGGCCAACCTTTTGCTACAAAATTGTATACGCTTTTCAATATTACCTCTTTCTGCAAATTTTCTCGTACGTCCTCTAACTTTAACGGTAGCTCTTGCACTAAATTAAAAATATTTATGCTATCATCCTCTTCGTTTGTACTTTCCAACAAAGGCAGTCTTGAAAGTGCATCGGCATGACACATTCGTGACCCTTTTTTATACTTGATTTTATAATCGTACAAGGACAGAAAAATTGCCCACCTCTGTAATCTATTTGCAGCCACTACTGGTAGATCTTTTTTGTCAGAAAAAATTTCTCTCAATGGCTGATGGTCACTTACAATTGTAAAATGCAATCCATACAAATACTTATGGAACTTTTTGACTGCGAAAACAATCGCCAATGCTTCATGATGAAGCTGTTAATAGTTCTTCTCTGCATCTTTTAATGTGCTTGACACGAACATAATAGGGCGTTCTTCACTATCAATAACGTTAGATAAAACACCGCCTACACCATACGGACTCGCGTCACAAGACATCACTAAAGGTTTTGAGGGGTCATAATGAGCTAATACACCTATGTCCAACACTAACTTCTTACTTCTTTCAAAAGCTTCCTGATGTTTTTCAGACCAGTGCCATTGAACACCGTTTTTCGTAAGTTCATGCAATACAAATAGCTCTGATGATAAATTCCTAATGCAATGGCAATAATAATTTACCATACCTAAGTATGATGTTAACTGTTGCTTATTTGTGGGTGGTGGTGCACGAACAACCGCTTCGACTTTTTTCTTTGACGGGGTTATGCCACTTTCGTTTATTTCATACCCAAGGTATTGAATTTCTGTTTCAAAAAATTGACATTTATTGTAATTTACCTTTACGTCACTCCATCAACCTATCAAGTACCATACTTAAGTTGTTTTTACAATCATTGAGGTCACTGCCACCTACGAGAATATCATCGAAATATACTTGAACTTTCCTAAGACCTTTCAATAGTTCACCAATTATTTTTGAAAATAATTTTGGAGCGGTTTTTAAACCATAAACCAACCTCGTAAATTGATACAGGCCCTTGTGGGTATTTATTGTCAATAACTCTCTTGACCTTTCGGAGACTTTGGCCTGTGAGTATGCTCCTGTTAAGTCAAGTTTACAAAAATATTTCCATCCTACCAAATTTGCTAATATTTCATCAATTCGAGGGATGACGAAGTGCTCCATTTCAACAAATCGATTCACTGTTCTCCTACAGTTCACACACAATCGAATTGAGCCGTCACCTTTATTAACCACAACAACTGGGCTTGCCCATTTACTTCTATTTACAGGTACAATAACATCTTGCTCACAAAGTATGTCTATTTCGTCTTCCACCTTTTTCCGCAATCCAAATGGAACAGAGTACGCTTTTGCAAATATCGGATAATGCTCGTCTTTCAAAACTATTTCTGCCTCAAAATTTTTAATAGTAGAGTAAATATCTTTTGAAAATATGGTTTTATATTTATCGAAGTCATACTTTACGTTGCCTTTCTCAAATTTTAAATTATAAATGTTCACATTACCAAACATTATTCGCCAACTCGGCAACAACACAGATAACAATTTCTGCCTATTAACGGAGTAAATTTATTTTCTGTATTCAAAACTACTAACTCCAAATTATACAATTTATTGGCAAATTCAACACATACTGGCACGCTGCCTACAACAACAACTATATCGCCTGTAATCACTTTTAAACTTTTGGTTACTGTTTGTAATTCTATGTGATAAAGAAATTGTTTATAGTCAGAAATATGACAAACAGAAATACAAGCTCCTTTGTCTATTTCCATATTTATTTCTGTATTTTCTAATTTAACTTTTACTTCTAGCGGTTTTGTATAAGTACCTGACGAAAAATTATATAAATCGTTCAGTGCATAATCAACAGAGTTAATATTTCGATTTTTCACTTTATTTTTGTTTGTGTTATTCTCATTCTTACTCGTTCTACCATGAGAGTTATCCCGCTGCTTCGCCCAACAATCTCGTTCTCTATGACCCAGCTTCTGACAGTAGAAACATTTCAATGAGCTGCTTCTATTGCTTCTTCTTCCACGAGATTTGTCTCTTCGATTTTTTCTAACTTCGGTTCTCTGCTTTTCCTAGCATTAAGCTGGAGACATTGGTGCTTTATCGGTAACCGTATCGGTAACCTTTTAACAGCTGATTCGACCAACCTTATGAGAATCAATGCAATCGATTATTGGTGACGCTAAGGTCGTAACCGTATCGTAGCCAACCAATTGGGGTTTGGTTTACCATCGTAACGATAAACAGCTGATTACGTTAGGGATACGGATACAGCGATACGACATACGGCACCAATGACTCCGGCTTTATGTTGTACTTTGCGCTGCTTCTCGTCATAGCTATTCAGCTTATGTACTGCACCCGCTCTTATTACCTCCATACTTATGCTAGTGCTCTCCATGGCCAGTGCCAACTGACATGCATTGTTAAAAGTCACCAACTTACTCTCGCCCAGTAGTCGATTTTGAATTTTATGATTGCTTAAACCACAAACAAATTTGATGAGTAATGCTATGTCCAAAAATTCGCCAAATTCGCACTCTTGAGGTAACTGTTTGAGCTCTACAATAAAATCATCAATCGTTTCTGAAGCATTTGATCCCTTTTGAAAAATGTAAAGCACTCAAATATAATGTTCTTTTTCGGCTTTAATATTTCGGAATGTTCGGATTTTAATATTTTGTACAAGTCTGCGCCTCCAAGGCTTATTAAAAAAAGACACTTTGTCCGAATCACTCGTTATTTTATTTAACGACAGCAGGTGATTTAACCTGCTTACATATAGAGCGAAATCTTCGCCTAAGGTATATGCTTCTATAGAGCCAATTAATGCCACTGCATTTTCAGCCATTTTTATTTTCTAAAAAAAATTGCTTTGTCTTTATCACTTTTAGTATATTAAACTTGCATTTTCTTTAAAAAAATGTTAGCTAATGAGTAGAATTACAACAGTTAACTTTTTTAAGTCCGTATTTCACTATTTTTATTGTATACCGCATTTAAATTAATTCTGTTAATTATTTGGAATTTAGCTACGCACGCGGTTTTTTATATCTTTCATGAAAATGAAATGGTATATTAATTTCGTCACGAAACCCAAAATTGTAAGTCCTTAAAGGAAAATAGATAGACCCACCATTAAGCATACCGAAATAATCAGAATGAAGAGCTGAGTTGATTTAGCCATGTCCGTCTGTCCGTCTGTCTGTTTGTATGCAAACTAGTCCCTCAATTTTTGAGATATCTTGATAAAATTTGGTGAGCGGGTGTATTTGGGTGTCCGATTAAACATTTGTCGGAACCGGCCGGATCGGACCACTATAGCATATATCCTCCATACAACCGATTTTTCAGAAAAAAGAGGATTTTTGTAATATCTTACTCAATTTAACAGATTGAAGCTTCACCATATACTTTCGTATATTGCACATATTGTTGCCTGAAAAAATTGATGAGATCGGTCGTATATATAGTATATATCCCCCACAACCGATTGTTCAGATAAGGAACTTTTCGTAATTACTGCCCTATTTTAAGAGCTAGAGGCTTCAAATTTCAACGGATGCTTACGTATATAGCATATATTGTTGTCTGAAAAAATCATACAGATCGGTGGTATATATAGTATATATATGGTGGTATATATAGTATATATATATATATTTTCGCAATTTTAGCCCCATTTTAACAGCTATAAGCTTCAAATTTCACCGATTGCTTACGTATATAGTATATATTGTTGTGTAAAAAAATCATAGAGATCGGTGTTATATATAATATATATATGATGGTATATATAGTATATATATAGTATATATATTTTTTTTTTGGCGATTTCGGCCTCATTTCAACAGCTAGAAGCTTCAAATTTCACCAAATGCTTACGTGTATAGCATATATTGTTGTCTGAAAAATCATAGAGATCGGTGGTATATATATTATATACTTCATACAAACTGTCATTTTTGCCCCTTTTTTACGGATAGGAGCTTCAAAATTCATCAAGTTTCATAAAATAGTTACGTTTACTTCATATATTTTTGAAATACGTGATTCGTAGTCATAGTTTTTACACGCAGACCACAAAAAACCTGAAACTTTGCATCCTCACACAAAGTACCTACCTATTTTTTATTTTATATTTATCTTAAAAATCGTTTAGGTATGTAGATCTGTTCACTAGATATTTCTTATCTTATACATCCGATTATTCGGAGATTACGAACGGGATAAGATTATTGTTCAGCCCCATTCATGAAAGGTATGAAGTCTTCGGCATAGCCGAAGACAGTCCCGTCCTTACTTGTTTTTTTTTTTCTCTTTGTACTCGTCGCCAAAACTGATGTGTATTTGGCTGAGGTAAATAAGTGAACGCAAGCAAGGTCGGCGATAGACTAAAACAGTTTATTAAAATTTACCATCTTACTCTATACTTAGACATACGGTTATGTTATACAC
Source organism: Eurosta solidaginis (assembly GCF_040869045.1). Taxonomy (NCBI): domain Eukaryota; kingdom Metazoa; phylum Arthropoda; class Insecta; order Diptera; family Tephritidae; genus Eurosta; species Eurosta solidaginis. The sequence continues at coordinate 236,666,692 of NC_090320.1, read as the reverse complement.
CAAATATTAGTGTTAGTACTTATAAAGTATGTATATATATTTATATATATATATATCACATGGTTTGAGCCCAAATCTGAAACTTTTTTGTAAAACCAAATATAAAGCCCAGAGCTTAATTTCAATTTTAAACCACATATGTAAGTGTACTCAAGCTCATAAAAAAACGAGAGATTATGCGGCCCTTAGTTAAGTTCTGAGTCGACATTGTCCGAATTAGAGTCGTGTGTTTTTCCCACTACGTCCGACCCATCTAGCGGCAATTATTGAAGACTCGCGGCAGTGGTTAAATAACTCGCTACAAAGCGAGTTGTGCTTAATAGCGGAGACACGAACCTCTGTGCCACGGCGTGTTTTTTTAGTTTTTTCAAACTATATTTTTATTGAAATCACAATAGTTCTCAGTCTGAGTAATGCCATATGGTTAAGAGTTTCAAATCTTTCGTTTGAGACAAAACGGTTTCTGATCCCCGATCATTAAACACAATACGGATCCAGGCTTTTTTTCATAACCGGTTAACTTTTTGGGAAACCGCTTTGAAATCAAGAACTTTTTTTGGAGCTAGCCACGGTTTTGAAAACCTATTACTTTGTCGGTAACCAAAATGGGAACAAAATCTAGAAATTTTCCAAAAATTATTCTGAGGTAAAAAATAATTTCGCGCTTATCGAAAAATGTTTCCAAAAAGTTGCAGAGCTGGTTAGTTAACGCAACGAAAGTGATTCAAAAACGAAACTGAAGTAATTTCGGTTCCGTTTATTTTGTATGGACTGGTTGCCTTCGTACAAACGGTTACTTTTTTTCGGAACTAGTTGCTGTTTTGAAACTAGCAACTTTTTCGGAAACGATAACTATTAGGAACTACTTACCTTTTTTTGGAAGCCGTTACATTTACAAAATAGTAACTGATAACACTACGGACTCATTCAGTCTATGCGAGGTCTTCATGAACCGGGCAGATCAACCTAACCTTACCTTAGTGGTTCTTTTTTTGTAACCATATACTTTTTTGAAAGCAGTTATTTTTATGGAAACCGGTTACTTTTTGGAACCGGCTGCTTTTCCAGAACCGGTTGCATTTCGAGACGGTTATGTCTTGGGAACTCTTTGAAAGCAATGACTTTTTTCAACTGGAAATTTTTTTTGAAACCGATTGCTTTGTCGATATTCAATATGAGCACGAAATCTCGAAATGTTTCCAAAAATATTTCACAAGTCGAATTTAGTTCCTAACTGATTCAAAAATGATGGCGAAGTAGTTCCAAAAACTTGTCGAGCTGGTTACTCAACATTACGAAAGTGATTCAAAAATAAACGCAATCTCAAAAATGTGCGATATTATTCTTTCTTAATATAGAGAACTAGTTTATCTTGATAGTATCCCAAAATGTTCACATCACTGGTACTCAAATAACCTCTGAATAATAGAGAGTAATGCTCGAAAAGGAGCAGCCGTGCTGTGATAGTAGCGGGTTCGGTCTGCAACACAGAAGGTCCTCAATTCAAGTCCCGGACAAAACAACATCTCATATTAGAAAAAAGTTGAACATTAAAAAGGCTTCTCTTAGCAGGGTCACCCTTAGGCTGTGGTTTGGCGAGCACTTCTCGTATATTTCTGCAATTAAAAGCTTCGCTGTGAAAATTCGTTTGCCTTGCAGCAGTTTGGAGTCGAAGATCGCGTCATGCTAACTGGTAAGAGAAACTTAAAAGAGCACGACTTAAATTGGAAGGATAGCTCAGCCTTAATTTCCTCGCAAATAATAGTAAAACCCAAAATAAACCTTAAAATTTTTAAAAAACAAAAAAAAAAAAAAACAACGTAGACAATTTATTATAAAAAAAATTTGGAAATTTCGATTATTCAGTTTAACCTTCACTTAAATTTTACTGAAAAAAGCGAGTCTTAAAGAAATTATTTTGAGCCCAATGCTTCATTCAAAATACTTACGTATTTGGATAAATGAGCCGTTATTGAATGTAGGTTACGAGAACAGCGGCACTACTGGAGCAGTACCATTTTTCAGGAATATGGGGGCTTGAATTGGCGTCACAATGGGCATTGATGGTTTTTGATTGGCATCTGATAGTTGAGAAGAAAATATTTGAAAATTACGATTACAAAACATAACAAGAATATACATTCCAAAAGTAAGCCTCGCTGCCTCGCTTCATTCTCAATCATCCTACTTGCTTTTCTACATTATCTTCCATTTTCTTCTTATTCTTGTCCATCCCTTTTTCAATTTATCTTTCTCTCACTTCTGAACCCATTCCCACTACCATCCCATATCCCATTGCCAATTCCCCCTCTCCCACTCGCTCCGCCTCTATCACCTCAATTTCCTCATATGTGGAATCTTTACATAAAATATGGAATACCGGCTTCAGCTGACCGGTCGATTTCAATATCCTTGATTTTTCAAACCACTACGAAACTATCTACACTAAGACAGGTACAATTCTTATTCACATATTTGATATATATAGATAATTGAGATTTTCTCCTGCCCAATAATATTTTTCTCCGCGATGTATATAATTTCTCAGAATGCAGAGGCATTTGTTGTGCAACCTAGACCTAGAATGTTGAGCCATTGTACATGGACCTGCAAAGTGTAAGTCCCTTTTACATTTGAAAATCATTGAACTCAAGTCGATCATGACATATACTAAGAGGGTGATAAAAGAGGGAAGTAGTACAACAGCGCCCGTACCAAGCAGTTCTTAAAGTTTTTGTTGCGTATTCCGTGTTTTATTTCACGCTTTCTTTTAAGTGGAATTGGTAAAAAGACACTAAAGGAAATGCCAGCAGAATTGAATTCAAGAATTCTGTAATGTAATTCAATAATTAGAAGTTTGCCGCCTTCTAATTATTGTTTCCGAAATTAAAACGCGTCATTTGACACCTCTCCCGAAATTTTTGGACATGTATTAAAAATCGACGCTTGGGGTAAATAATTCCTTCCATTAAATATTTATTTGTAAATTTAATGCCAAAATCAGTATAGGATGCTACTTTTTCCTCAAAAGATAATAAAATATCAAAACTAACATATGTATATCTATGAATGAGGAATAGTCTTAATTAAAGATTTCGCATATTTGGAGCCAAGTAACCATCGCACATTTTAAAATTGTGTAGTTTTGGTCACAAACATATTAATACGCATGTTAGGTATATTAAATTAGTTCCTGACGTATATTTGCTTGTCGGGGAAGCCTTTTTTCACTTCAATTTATGTTCATCGCGCTTAAATAGCAAATTGTTTCTTTTCTCGCAACTTTTGACAGCAGACCGCCAACTTAAAAACTATTTTAAAAAATTAAAATCGCGTTCATGTCATTTTAAATTTAAAATACTTTACTAATACTTAATACTAGAGATAAAATAGTGTTTAAATGGACTATAACAGACTTGAAATGATATTTAATTTAGAACCATGTTGAAACCAATAAAACTATTTTATTTCGATTATGACTACGGGCCATTAAATTTACAATTGCCTATACATGAATACAATGTTGCACTACTATGCGCATTAGGGCGGCCCTTATAAATAAAATAAACAAACTTTTCTATTCTCATCTCTTCAGACGGCAATACCTAAGTTAAAAATATCACATACAAAATTGAATTTTTAGAATTCCAATACCCAAACCCGATTCGAGATCACATAGAAATTTCGGTGCCAATAAGAAACGTTTAAAGGGTGTGGCATGGAGGTTAGGGTACACATTTCAATATATTGAGCCTTCATAGGAGAATCTGTGCTTCGTATCAAAACTTAAAGCTGACATTTTTGACCAAAGTACTACCGTATTTTTTTTTTACCGTCTAGAGATTTACGGCTACCACTTTATCTCCGGCGCACAGTGATCGGTCTTATATGGAGTTGGTGGCGAAAAATGCTTCCGGTAGAGATATCAACGTGAAACTTTGGTCACGGCTTTACAAATATGTGAGAATTTTTTTTCAATAAAATTGGTGCGTGTGATACCTTCATACCGACCCACAACCACCCACTATCACCGCATGCATACAAAAGGTAATTATGTGGGGGCAAAAGTGATAAGATGTGTCTATCGCAAATACAATGTTTAATAGGATTAAAGTAAGAAATTTAAGTAATTAAAAGATCTTGCATGCATAACAATAACAAAACAACAAACACACACAAAAGTTTACATTTGCATATCGTCGACTGGATAAAATAATATCGTATGTTACATCTGAGTACATATGACAAAAAAAAAAAATAAATAAATGTAAGGCGCGATAACCTCCGAAGAGATCTATTGGCCGGATGGGACCTACATGTTTTATGCCGACTCCGAACAGCATCTGCGAGGCAGATGAGTTTTCAATGAGAGCTTTTCATGGCAGAAATACACCCGGAGCGCATGACAAACACTGCCGAGGGGCGACCCCGCTTAGAAAAATTTTCTTCTAATTGAAAAACCTTATTTCTAAAATTTTGATGTTGCTTTGGCCGGTGTGCGAACCCAGGACATACGGTGTGATAAGTGGAGCACGCTACCATCACACCACGATGGCCGCCTATAGTACATATGACATACGACAATAATTTATCAGGTTGACACTATTAGAAAACTGTCGCAAAACATAGTTAGTGGCAGAAGATGGTTGCTGATATTAACACTTTAGAATATTAAGACTATGACTACAAATAAGATATAAGTTCCAACGTGAGGATCGGTGAAGAACCCAACTAAAACTTTAGCTGAAATTGAAATATTTGTGCAAATAAACACTAATAAAGGCTCTGGTGTAATTTTAAATAACAAGCTAAAGGCACTAAAATTATTTCAAAATGAAGTAAATACCTTTTACTTTAATATTCATTTTTATTTATTTCAATAACATGATATTTATGTATTTTTAAATAACTTAAATTTGCGCTTTATTTTTAACTTGCTCACACTGCAAAAACCAACTAATACCATAACCTCACTTTTGAAGCTATTCTTAAAAAGTACAGTTGGAATACAACAAAAACAAATGTACCTTTTAACAGGCTGTTCTATAAAAGAGACTGACGACACATTTGATGACAAACTTTTCACTTAGATTTTTTTATTTTTGGCCTATGGTACCGAACACTGTGCGGCGGCGGCATTGACTCTATTATGTACCGGCGGCGGCGGCGAAGCCGGCGTTCTTACTTAAAAAAACTTGATTTTTCTAGCTTATTAGAAACTTTTGTTCGAGCTCTAGGCCACACAAATATATATATCAAAATTTCAAAAACCGATTTTGATTTTGCATATACAATATTTACTGTTGTCGATATTTCGATCTCAGTTTGAAGTCATCTTCAGGACTGGAAATTAAAATAAATATTACGCAAAAGACATTAAATGCACATAAATATTAACAACGTACACATAGATTGTTGCTTATCGACTAATTTTAAACATGAACTAAAACAATATAAGAAGCGCCTAAGACAAGATGTAAACAATTAAGTAAACGTAATAGTAAACAAAATTTAACAATAACAATCATATATGAACTAATAAACTGTAAGCGACGCTCAAAACATATTTATCACCAACGAGGAGGTTTGTTGTGGTACGGCGAGAGAACATACAAAGATGGTAGGACAGAACACGAGCAAATTATACTCAGCATTGCTTGCAGCTATTTTTGATGAGTTGTCTGTAGGCTTGTGCACAGTGGTCCGTATCACTCTTAAAATTTATACGTATATCCGTAGGTGAATTTATAATGTGCAACATTTCCAGAATGAAGCGCTTATTATAATGCTTTTCTTTTTCAAATATTTAGATTTTTCTATGTATAAAAATTAATATTTAAGAAAGGTTTAGTTTAAATGTATTTAAGAAAATCAACGTTTTGGTCATTTCGTAAAGATCATGGGTTTTTGCCCCAAAATCTCGCGGATTAATCCAGACATTTCAGGAGTAGCTCCGTGCGGAGGGACTGTCCTTCATTCACTTTCTCCAGGGAGGATTCGAACGTAACCCCGGTCTTAAGCACCAACCCTGCTGCGTCTGCCGAAAAAAATAGAAATACTTAAAATGGTAACACTTTTGTCTGTATGTCTAGTGCAAAGCGTGGTTTCGCCGAAGGAGATGTTCTGGGCTAATTCCTAATGTTCGTCGCCGACACGATTTCTTTAAATCATTTGTTGGTCCTTGCTGATCACACACAAAGGCAACTTGCGGTTGCTATAAATCGCTTATTCATGGTCATGACTCTCGTGGCACAGTTTTAACGATTAGTATCAATTCTTGCCTATTGTTGATCACGCCAAAGGGCGCCTCCAGTTTTTATGCTCAGAGTGCTTTGCACACAGAGTATATTAACTTTATGTGGGTAACGGTTGATAGTACAGGTATAAAGGAATCGAGATAGATATATACTTCCATATATCAAAATCATCAGTATCGAAAGAAAATGTTATTTAGCCATGTCTGTCGGTCCGTCCGTTCCTCTGTCCGTTAACACGATAACTTGAGTGAATATTGAGATATCTTCACCAAATAACGTTACAAACTTTCTTGATCAAAGACTGACTATGCCGCCTACTCAATTTTACGTCACAAATATAACACATTGAACAGAATTTGTTATAGGAACTATATCAGTAGGATTAAAAGCCAAATTTTTGTCAATCCTAAATCGTTTTACAGCTTTGTTAATTCAAAAAGGAAGATAAAAGGGTTTCCTTCTACAATGAAGCTAAATGATCAGATTTCCACCGATAGCTTCGAAATTGCTAATATGTTTGCGGATTTCTTCGAATCTACTTATTCAAACACCTATTATTACCCGCCATCGAATTATCCTTTCCGATTGTTTCCTCTGGATTCCCAGGCAGTCCCATATATATGTACTGATGGTGTTTTAACTCATCTGGAAAATCCAAAAATTTCTTACTCTAGTAGTCCGGATCAAATTCCGTCGGTGGTGCTGAAATCTTCTGCTCGATACTTATATCGATCTCTAGCCTGTTTGTTTAATGCGTCCCTGAAGCAAGGGGTATTCCCCAAGAAGTGGAAAGAATCATTCATTATACCACTGCATAAAAATGGAAGCAGAACGTGTGTTATAAATTATAGAGGAATAGCCAAAATCAACACTATTCCTAAGCTATTTGAATTGATTATCACAAAACAGATTGCTTTTAGAGTATCTTCATTAATTGACTTTTCACAACATGGCTTTTGCAAGGGTAAATCAACGGTGTCAAACTTGCTCCAGTTTACAACCTTTGTATTCAACAGTTTTAAGAATAATTGTGGAGTTGATGTTATTATACTGATTTTAGTAAGGCATTTGATAAAGTTTCTCATTCTATACTTTTATTCAAACTTGATCGGTTAGGATTTCCTCCTTTGCTTCTATCTTGGATTTCTTCTTATGTGAAGGAAAGAAAACAAACAGTTATATTTAATAATTGTTGGTCTCGGCTCATAAACGTAACTTCTGGTGTTCCTCAAGGCAGCCATCTTGGTCCGGTTTTGTTCCTGTTGTTCATTAATGACCTTCCTAGTGTTTTGAAGAGCTGCAAGCCGTTGATGTACGCTGATGATGTCAAACTTGTAATGCCTATCCGCTCACCCGTGGATAGGGCATGTCTTCAAGCTGATCTCAATAGTCTTGGTGACTGGTGCAATATAAACGCCATGTCACTAAACCTACCTAAATGTAAGTTCATGTGTTTTACAAGGAATTCCTTCCAATCCCATGATTATGTTATTGGCGTCTATGTAATCAAGCAAGTCACTAATTTTATTGATTTAGGCGTTACAATGGACCCAAAACTCGATTTTAAACTTCATATTGAATCTTGCGTAAATAGCGCTAAATGTACTTTGGCTTTCGTTAAACGTTGGTCTAAAGAATTTAATGACCCATACGTTACAAAAACTCTTTTTACATCATTGGTCAGACCTACTTTGGAATATGCTTCAATAATTTGGAATCAGGTTCATTCTGACAAGCTGGAATCGGTCCAGAAACAATTTTTGCTTTTCGCTTTAAAACACTTACCATGGGATCCTTCTAAAAATCTTCCCCCATATTGCAGCCGGTTAAAACTAATACAGCTGCCAACATTGCATAGCCGCAGGGAGATGCTTGGTGTCTTATTTATTGTTAAATTTATAAGAGGGTGAATATATAGTCCATTTTTGCTTGGTGAAATTAAGTTTAACGTTCCTATTAGGCCATCTAAATATTTTCAATCAATGTGTGTAGCTACATGCAGGTCGAATTATGAAATGCACGAACCACTTCACTGCTTATGTACGATTTTAATAAACACTGTAAAAATTTAGACGTCTGCGACTCGTTTCTTGGTATTAAAAAATACCTTTTAACTACATTAAATTTGTAATTCGAAATGAAGCAAAGAACGCTAAACCGTGATATACTGTTCAATCCTCTGTTTCAAATATGAAGTACCAGTTACTTGAAATTTGTTTGCAAAATTGCGTTGTGATCATTATTTTTATATGTATGCAATCATATTTTATCTGTATAAATTCTATTTTGTATATATTTTATCTACTATTAATTTGCTATAGTGTCAATTTCATAAATTATTATTTACTAATTCCTTCATGAGTACATTTTAACACATTTACAACATTTTATCTTTTGCTTACTTCTAAGTTTTTAATTGAAATTGTCAAGCGTTTAATTCAATACTGTTTAAATATTACTTTAAAATTGATGACTGCTTATGTTGTTTATATCGTGTATTACATCTGAGATTTAAGTGTCGGTATATTTGGTCTGTATAATTGTTTAATTTGTAGACTGATAAATAAATAAATAACAAGTAAGGAAGGTTAAGTTCGGGTGTAACCGAACATTACATACTCAGTTGAGAGCTATGGTGAGAACATAAGGGAAAATAACCATGTAGGGAAATGAACCGAGGGAAACCCTGGAATGTGTTTGTATGACATGTGTATCAAATGAAAGTCATTAAAGAGTATTTTATGAGGGAGTGGGCCATAGTTCTATAGGTGGACGCCATTTAGGGATATAGCCATAAAGGTGGATCAGGGTTGACTCTAGAATGCGTTTGTACGATATGGGTATCAAATGAAAGGTGTTAATGAGTATTTTAAAAGAGAGTAATCCTTAGTTCCATAGGTGGACGCCGTTTCGAGATATCGCCATAAAGGTGGACCAGGGGTGACCCTAGAATTTGTTTGTACAATATCGGTATCAAAAGAAAGGTGTTAATGAGTATTTTAAAAGGGAGTAATCCTTAGTTCCATAGGTGGACGCCGTTTCGAGATATCGCCACAAAGGTGGACCAGGGGTGACCCTATAATTTGTCTGTACAATATGGGCATCAAACGAATGGCGTTAATGAGTATTTTAAAAGGGAGTGGCCCTTAGTTCTATAGGTGGACGCCGTTTCGAAATATCGCCATAAAGGTGGACCAGGGGTGACTCTAGAATGTGTTTGTACGATATGGGTATCAAATTAAAGATATTAATGAGGGTTTTAAAAGGGAGTGGTGGTTGTTGTATAGGTGGTTGCCTTTTCAAGATATCGCCATAAAGGTGGACCAGGGGTGACTCTAGAATGCGTTTGTACGATATGGGTATCAAATGAAAGGTGTTAATGTATATTTTAAAAGCGAGTAATCCTTAGTTCCATAGGTGCACGCCGTTTCGAGACATCGCCATAAAGGTGGACCAGGGGTGACCCTAGAATTTGTTTGTACAATATGGGCATCAAACGAAAGGTGTTAATGAGTATTTTAAAAGGGAGTGGGCCTTAGTTCTATAGGTGGACGCCGTTTCGAAATATCGCCATAAAGGTGGACCAGGGGTGACTCTAGAATGTGTTTGTATGATATGGGTATCAAATTAAAGGTATTAATTGGGGTTTTAAAAGGGAGTGGTGGTTGTTTTATAGGTGGTCGTATTTTTGAGATATCGCCATAAAGGTGGACCAGGGGTGACCCTAGAATTTGTTTGTACAATATGGGTATCAAAAGAAAGGTGTTAATGAGTATTTTAAAAGGGAGTAATCCTTAGTTCCATAGGTGGACCCCGTTTCGAGATATCGCCATAAAGGTGGAGCAGGGGTGACCCTAGAATTTGTTTGTACAATATGGGTATCAAAAGAAAGGTGTTAATGAGTATTTTAAAAGGGAGTAATCCTTAGTTCCATAGGTGGACGCCGTTTCGAGATACCGCCATAAAGGTGGACCAGGGGTGACTCTAGAATTCGTTTGTGCAATATGGGTTTCAAACGAAAGGTGTTAATGAGTATTTTAAAAGGGAGGGGCCTTAGTTCTATAGGTGGACGCCGTTTCGAAATATCGCAATAAAGGTGGACCAGGGGTGACTCTAGACTTTGTTTGTACGATATGGGTATCAAATGAAAGGTGTTAATGAGTATTTTTAAAAGAGAGTGGGACTTCGTTCTACAGGTGTTCGCCTTTTCGAGATATCGCCATAAAGGTGGACCAGGGGTGACTTTAGAATATGTTTGTACGATATGGGTATTAAATGAAAGGTGTTAATGAGTATTTTAAAAGGGCGTGGGACTTAGTTCTATAGGTGGAAGCCTTTTCGAGATATCGCCATAAAGGTGGACCACGGGTGACTCTAGAATGAGTTTGTACAATAGGGGAATCAAATTAAAGGTATTAATGAGAGTTTTAAAAGGGAGTGGTGGTAGATGTGTATGTGAAGGCGTTTTCCAGATATCGACCAAAATGTGGACCAGGGTGACCCAGAACATCATCAGTTGGATACCGCTAATTTATTTATATATGTAATACCTGTCAAGATTTTAAGGGTTTTTTATTTCGCCCTGCAGAACTTTTTCATTTTCTTCTACTTAATATGGTAGGTGTCAGAACCATTTTATAAAGTTTTTTCTAAAGTTATATTTCGCGTCAATAAACCAATCCAATTACCTCAACATGTTTCATCCCTTTTTTCGTATTTGGTATAGAATTATGGCATTTTTTTCATTTTTCGTAATTTTCGATATCGAAAAAGTGGGTGTGGTCATTATCGGATTTCGTTCATTTTTCATACCAAGATAAAGTGAGTTCAAGTAAGTACGTGAACTAAGTTCATTAAAGATATGTCGATTTTTGCTCAAGTTATCGTGTTAATGGCCATGCGGAAGGACAGACGAACGACTGTGTATAAAAACTGGGCGTGGCATCAACCGATTTCGCCCGTTTTCACAGAAAACAGTTAACATCATAAAATCTATGTCCCTACTAAATTTCAAAAGGATTGGTTAATTCTTGTTCGACTTATGGCGTTAAAAGTATCCTAGACAAATTAAATGAAAAAGGGCGGAGCCACGCCCATTTTGAAATTTTCTTTTATTTTTGTATTTTGTTGTACTATATCATTCCTGGAGTTGAATGTTGACATAATTTACTTATACACTGTAAAGATATTAAATTTTTTGTTAAAATTTTACTTTAAAAACATTTTTTTTTTAAATGGGCGTGGTCCTTCTCCGATTTTGCTAATTTTTATTAGGCGTACATATAGTGATAGGAGTAACGTCGCTGCCAAATTTCATCACGATATCTTCAACGACTGATAAATTACAGGCTGCAAAATTTTAAATTACCTTCTTTTAAAAGTGGGCGGTGCCACGCCCATTGTCCAAAATTTTACTAATTTTCTATTCTGCGTCATAAATTCAACTCATTTACCAAGTTTCGTCGCTTTATCTGTATTTGTTAATGAATTATGGCACTTTTTCGGTTTTTCGAAATTTTCGATATCGAAAAAGTGGCCGTGGTTATAGTCCGATATCGTTCATTTTAAATAGCGATCTGAGATGAGTGCTCAGGAACCTACATACCAAATTTCATCAAGATTCCTCAAAATTTACTCAAGTTATCGTGTTAACGGACGGACGGACGGACGGACATGGCTCAATCAAATTTTTTTTCGATCCTGATTATTTTGATATATGGAAGTCTATATCTATCTAGATTCCTTTATATATGTACAACCAACCGTTATCCAATCAAACTTAATATACTCTGTGAGCTCTGCTCAACTGAGTATAAAAAAATATTTGGTACACGAGCTTACCTGGACCCAGAATGGATTGGTGTTGAAAATGAGCGAAATCGGATTATAACCACGCCCACTTTTTATATATATATCATTTTGGAAAACACAAAAAAACTGATTATTTAGTAAATAATACATACAGAATGCTGAAATTTGACGTGTGGACTGACATTGAGACTGTTGATAAAAATTTGAAAAAAATGTTTAAAATGGGTGTGGTACTGCCCACTTGTGATAAAATCAATTTTACAAATATTATTAATCATAAATCAAAAATCGTTAAACATATCGTAACAAATTTCAGCAGAGAGGATGCCTTTACTATAAGGAATGCTTTGAAGAGAGATTAACGAAATCGGTGAAGGACCACGCCCACTTTTATATAAAATATTTTTAAAAGAGTCTTGGACGAATAAAATAACCTATATCTTTGCAAACAAGATATAAATATATCAATGGTATTTCATTTCCCAAGTGCATTTATATCAATAAATAGGAAATACTACAAATTTAAAAAAATGGGCGTGGCACCGCCCTTTTTATGACCAAGCAATTTTCTATGTTTCGGGAGTCATAACTCGAAGAAAAATTAACGGATCGTAATGAAATTGTGTACAAATATTTTCCTTATAGCAGAAAATACTTCTGGTAAAAATGGACGGGATCGGTTAAAGAGCACGGCAACTTAGATACAAACCAAGTTTAAAAGAGTCGTAGACTAGAATATGTAGCATGCAACGTTTTGTAGTAAGCACAGTTTATGCAAAAAGTAAGGAGCGGGTGCACGTCTTTAAATCCGGCTCTTACTCGTCGGCTAAGGGGTGGAGTTCTTGCTCCTACCTTTCGCTGTCAGCTCACACTACAGTACAGTTATTTTATTTAACGTGCCAAGAAAAAGAAATACATAAAGGAAAGCGGATACCTAAAGTGGCTTACAAGTCTTGATGTCGCATTGGTTTCAGTGCGGGGCCTGTTGCATGGTGTAGTTGCAACAATCGCCCTCCCTACCATGATTTCCGTAGTCTCCAACTAAAACAAAACTAACCTGGAAATCCCTAAAACTTACCACACTCGTCTGCTATCAGGCTAGGGAATCAAAAATAAAAAGTTTAAAGAGTCATGTTAAATGTTACAAAATTTATTAGATAAACTATAAGCTTAAACTTATTCATGAACCAAACCCTTCACCGAAACTGACTTTTCTTAATACGAATATTATCCAACATGCTTTTGGAAATAGTCATAATAATTAATGTTATCTCAAAAAATTTAAATTTACAAATATTTAAGGGCGTGTTATAAAAATCAGAATTTTCCGTTTAAGAAAAGTATTTAACTAACCACTAGTCGTAATATTAAATATATTTTGTTGCTGCATTAGCATTTAACATTTAAACAGAACGAAGCTTGATTTGCTTAAATTTATACATTTCGGTTTGTTTTTCCAAAAGATTTCATTAAGGTAATTTTATAATTTCGAGTACATCAAAAGGTAAATATTTATGATATGGACAATCAACAATAATTTTTAAATGTTTTAGGTTATTTTAACATTATATTTTAAATTGAAGAAAATAAAAAGAGTTTTAATTTTTTTTTTCTAATGCTTTTATTAGGTCTTACTTTGCATCATTAAAAATCCCGAATAAAAGTTAAATAAATTTTGGTACTAATTTGAATGCACGAATGTGGCAACACCACTTTTATCATAGTTGAAACCTCACCGAAAGAGAAATGAATATTTTAATATCCAGTCGCTCACCAACAAAAAAAATTTGGAGAAATAACAAAAACAATACAAACTCACCGCTTACGCTCCAACCTTGAAAGATCTTTCAGCAGAGGACCTGGAACTAAAATGATGACTGAAATCGAAATACATGGTTATTGTTGTTGTTTTCGATTAAAAAAATTTCTTCATTAGCACTTATTTATTTCCCTTTCCTTTCGCAGGTTCAAAATGTTATATGTAACTCAACATTGAAGTGAGATTTTAACAAACGCATGCAATTTATATAGCATCCGAAAAATCGCATGCGATAAATTTGGCAATTAAACTCTATCGCATTTATAATAATGCAAAGCTTCTAATTTGGTACACTAACACATTAAATATTTAAATTTTCAACCTCCACACTAATTAAAAAGAAAACTACTAATTTTTAAACTTCTATTTTACGACTTTTTAGCAAAGCTTCAAAAATTATTTTAATTCTTTCTCTATTAGAGCAAAACAAAAACACTAAAATATGTATATGCAAGTATGCGTATACTAATTTACAAGTTAAGCTGGAGACATTGGTGCTTTATCGGTAACCGTATCGGTAACCTTTTAACAGCTGATTCGACCAACCTTATGAGAATCAATGCAATCGATTATTGGTGCCGGTAAGGTCGTAACCGTATCGTAGCCAACAAATATGAACATAAAAACCACCAAAGATACAATATACCACACTCTACAACAAATACATAGAGCTCTTAGTGAGGAAGAATTTAATGCAATTATAGTCAAGCAAAACTGTCTCAGCAAAAAGATAGGAGAACAGAAAGCAGCGACGCCATCCTCTAAGATTAACCAACTTAAGCACGAGCAAATGCGAAAACTGGGAATCAACATTAACAGCGAATGGTTTGCCAACACTGCAAACATAGATTTTCCCGAAGATGTGAAGTGGTTGTTGTCTTTAGGTAAAAAATTCACAGTCCCTACAACAAACAATAATTTCTCACCTATACACACTATAGCAGAAATGGAACAAGTGTTTGAAACATTAGAAACTGAGAATGAAAAAGAAATAGCAAGAAACAGATTGTGCAGCAGGATTCTTCAATTTAGGCGCAACATTAAACATAACTCCGTAGAGAAATTTGTACTAGAGACTAACAAAAAAACAAAAGCTTTTCTAAAACTTCACAAAGATGACATAATCGTAACAGACGCGGACAAGGGGAACAAAACAGTCGTTCTATATAAAGCGGACTACAACACGAAATTTGAAAAACTACTAGGAGACAAGAATACCTATAAAGCAATATGAGCCGACCCAACATCCACTCTTCAAAGGAAAAACAACAATATAATACTCGAAGTATTCAAAGGAAAGCACATTAGCCTAAAACATAAACAACAATTAACTAGCACAGCAGCTACAGCGCCTCGTTTATATGGACTGCCAAAAATCCATAAGCCAGAATGTCCCTTACGTCCGATTGTCTCGTCTATCAATGTTCCATGTTATCACTTGTCCAAATACATAGGAACAATTCTTAAGTCGTTGATTTCCACCAAATATAACATTAAAAACTCGTTTGAGTTAAAAGAAAGACTGCAAAATTTAACTATACGTGATGATGAATTGTTAGTGTCGTTTGATGTTGTCTCGTTATTCACTAATATACCAACAAATATGGCCTCCAAAATAATAATGCAAAAATGGGATGAAATAAAGGAAAATACGAATATACCTAAGAGCAAGTTTCACAATATTTTAGAGTTCTGCTTAAAATACAACAATTACTTCGTGCACAACAACAACATATATACACAAACATATGGAATGCCTATGGGCAACCCCCTCTCCCCAACCATTGCCGATATAATAATGGATGACGCGCTTTCACACACTTTTATTGAATTAGAAAAACAACACAACATACAAATAAAGTTCCTAGTCAAATATGTAGATGATATTTTCGCCATCATCCCAAGAAAATACAAAAATACAATATTAGATATTTTAAATAAATACCATAATCGACTAAAGTTTACGATCGAAAAAGAAGAAAACAACAACATCCTCTTTCTAGACACACGTATACACAGGCTCAATAGTAAACTAATATTGGATTGGTATTCGAAACCAACCTCTTCTGGGCGCCTCATAAACTTTATATCTTCACAGCCTTTCAAATACAAAATAAATACGGCGAAGAACTTTATAGACAAAATATTATCTATCAGCCATCAAAGTTTTCATGACGCAAATATTAGGAAAATTAAATTGACGCTTAAAAAGAATAATTATCCGGACCACATCATAACAAATTTAATAAATCATAAACAAATGGAAATAGAAAATATAACCCAAAAAACACAGTCTTCAGATACAAATAACCAGACAAAGCGATACTTCAGTGTTACTTACATTCCTAGGCTCACAGAAAATTTCACACATGACTTGACAAAAATATCAAACGCAAACACTACACTAGCATACAGGTCAAACTGCACTTTGGCAACGTGCTTTACAAAAACAAAAACACCCATAGATCTCCAACAACGTAGCAATGTAGTTTACGAAATTCAATGTAAAGGGAATGAAGAAGATAGCTGCAATAAGGTCTACATTGTGTCGACAAAGCGGGCGCTCGGCACGCGGGTAGCTGAGCACGAATCCGATATACGTAAACAAAAACAAAGCACAGCTTTGGCACAGCATGCAATAGAAAATAAACACACAGCTGATTTTGAAAACATAAAAATAATAGACACCGAAAGCAGAGAAAAAGCGCGTTACACCTTAGAAAGCCTAAGAATTTTGCAAAAAAGAGGAAACACAATAAACAAAAAAGAAGATACAGATAATATCGCCGCCGCATACCTATTATGTTTGTAATTTAGTTTTTAGTATGACAAGTTTACCGCATGTAGGTTGTTTAGGCAGGATGCCTAACTTCTCCGCATCTGATTGCGATCCCCCCCATGCAACTCTGCAAATCGATACTCGATACTCGAATTAATTTATAACCACCCACACCATCACCCTCATGCATGTGCAGGCACGTACATGCACGTGTATGTGTGCATTTTGTCAGCACTCATGCATATGCATGTCGGGGTTGATATGTTGGTACCTTTCCCCTCCAAAACGGAGGATTTTGCGGGTCAACGGTTTTAGCTTGCTATACAACCGGCCTCTTTGATTTCAACAGCCAACCAGCTAACATCTGCCGCCAAGGATCTCTGCCGCTTCCTACAACTGTACAGTCAGGTAATATTGTATTCAATTTATTTTATCTCTACCCAATAAAGTGCATTATTATAACGAGGAACATCCTCCTGTGTTTCTTATTTGTCTCGTTTGAGTGAATCTTCTATTCCCACTGAGATCGACCCGGTGCGCCCACCTCTCCAGGATTAGACGCACAACGGCCGAACATAGGTGGTATCGAATTTTTCCACTCTATTAATTCTACAATTTTTTAATTTTCAAATGTTTTTAAATGTTTTAGTGAAAATTTTGTTTTTCGTTAATTTCTATTTTTGTAAGTAAGAAAATACTTTTTGTGCAAACAATATTTATTTGCAATATTTTAAATTTTAATTCTATATGTATCTGATTGTGTTCTTTGTTGTTTTTTGTTTTATTAAATAAATACAGTGTCACGCTCCTGAAGATGCCAAGGAAAATTGGCGAAACGTCGAGCTGAAAGGTGGAATAATCATTGTTTTATTTGCACCCAACACAATAGATCTGCGTAGCTTAAAATATACATAAATTGGGTTTTGGTTTACCGTCGTAACGATAAACAGCTGATTACGTTAGGGATACGGATACAGCGATACGATATACGGCACCAATGACTCCGGCTTTAGGTATACATATTTTATTTAGGTATACATCTACTATTTCTGCTTCTTCTTCTTCAAGCTAGAAAAGCTATAGGCACTCACTCTGTATGGACATATGCATGAATATGATTAAATATATGTACACGTTTTATGATATTTTTAACATTTTCTTCTTTATACAAATTTTTAAGAAGAATTTATTTTATGCAAATTTCTCAATTTTATCAGATACAAAGGAATTTCAGAAAACTGAAGTAAATTTTAGATAACTTGTATCTTAGAAAAATTTAAGAAAAAGTCCAAAAACTATATGAAATTCTGACATTTAACTTCACTGTCTTATGCACAACTAAAAAAAATTTCCGACATCCAAATGCTTGACGGTAGGTAGAAAACGCTGCCAAAGCTCGTCCTCTGAAGTGATGATAGTGATGATGATTGCATCCTGGTTTCGGGAAACTTTTCCCATTACAGATGTAAAATGGATTTCGAAGGTTTATTTTATTAAATATGCGCGTTCATCAAATTTTTGAATCGCGATTATCGCATACATTTTCAGCGAATTCAAACGACTTTAAATTTTTAATAAAATATTGAACACGTGAGTCGCACTTTAGACTCTATAACTTTTCGAAACGTAAGAAAAATGATGTTCCCTGTCTGCTTGTTCAAAACCAAAGAGATCGAACTGCAGCCATGATAGTCTCAGCTAAGCCGCTATTTGCGGAAATTTTCCAATGTCATAATTCTTATGCTTAATCATCGCGAGTGGCGTGATTTTCATGGAAATTCAAAAACATGTAAAGATAAATGTCAGTGTAAGCAATAGTATTGTGCAAACAATAATATTGGATACATAAAATAAAAATGTACTGACTTGGCAGAGAATAAAACCAGAAGTTCGAACTTTTCGATATAAATGAAATCCAAATTCGGTACTTATTATTAGAATTTCGTAATAATTAGATACATTAATTTTATATATATTAGCATATATGTATAAGTAAACAATTATTAATATGGTAGAATAACCTATTTGTAGTAAATATATAAGTAATATAGTAATAATTGGTAAAAATGGCATAGCAATAGTAGATAGAAAAATGTGTAGATAAAGGTATACTAAACGTCCAAAAAAAATGTACTAATAGCAAGTTTGTGTGGCTTAGGTTTTGTAGAAATAAATTAGCAATGAAACTAAACTGTTCCTTATGAGCTAGGAATGATTATTTGGCTACAAGCGCCACTAGAAAAAATAGTTTTGAATCAATGATATTTCACTTATCAAGTTTTATTGTAAGAGGAAATGGGGACACCTTTACGTGTTATGTAGAAATATAATTTATCTGAAATGAAATGTACAATTGAAGCTCACGCTGAGTATATAATGTTCGGTTACACCCGAACTTAGACACCTTTACTTGTTTCGGCTGTTTTTAGAGCTTCAATTCCCGTAGAAATCCCGAACACTAGTCGCTACCCCTCCTCCTGGCTCTCAGGGAGTAACTATTCGGCCAAGGTTGCTGCCCTCGAAATCATAAGCAGTCTAAGTGGATATCATTGCGTAACACACCCGCCTTAAAGGGTAAGACTGGATAAAATCGGAAATTTGATTTAAGAATACCACCATAATGTACATACATACATATGCATGTGTATATATTTACTGTTGCATTATTGTCCATTGATTGTGTGCAAATTTCTGCATAGCATCTATGTATTATTGGCCACCATTACTGTTGGCAATCCATTTTTTAAACGGTTTTATTTAGCGTGAGTTGACAGGCAGGCTGCATGCACGGCCGCTGAAGGAATTTTGTAATTGAAATTTAAGTAACTTCCCGATAAGCTACAAACTTGAAACTTGGAATATAGTTCAGAACCCGATGACAATGCAATAATCAGAAAAAAATTGCCGCTAGGTGGCGCATGGATCGAGATATTCACAAAAATCGTATTTGTGGCCCAATTTGCCTCATGCTTGGAACACATAATACATACAAGAATAGAAAGCGACCTGTGAAAAAAAATCGCCGCTAGATGGCGCAGGGATCGATATATTCACAAAAATCGTATTTGTGGTCCGATTTGGCTCATGCTGGGAACACATAATGCATACAAGAATAGAAAGCGACCTATCAAAAAAAAATCGCCGCTAGGTGGCGCAAGGATCAAGATATTCACAAAAATCGTATTTGTGGTCCGATTTTATTTGGTCCATATTTGGAACACATAATACATACATGAATAGAAAGCGACCTATGATGCCCGATTTGGCTCATATTTGGAACAAATATTACATACAGTCCGGTAGAAGAGACATCAAAATATTTTGGAGTTGGAAGAGGGACAAGCATACGTGGCGCAGAGTCGAGCAGAGTCTTTGGAAAGATTACGTATTGAGGTCTTTGATTGTAACAAATTGTCAGGAAAGAGTCCTTGTAATAATGAGTCACTAAATGAACTAAATGGAATGAGAAATAATAGGCAATTAAATAAAGACTAAAAACTTGAAAAAAAATAATTAAAAAAAAATGTTTAAGCTAAACGGTTTTATTGAAAATAATACTTACATGAAGTAATAATAATACGAAAAGCTAGAAAATAATTAGGTAGGTCCTATCAATCTATGGCGTTGGACGCTTCATATTTCTATTGATAGTCATAAGTAAAACCAACTGAACCTTAATCAGGTTATGCTACGCCTAACATTTTTAGAAATTTCACGAGCCCAACGCTTTTATTTAATTGTCTGAATAGATGAGGAGTGTGATGAGTAGTACCTAGGACCTACCTAATTATTTCTAGCTTTTCGTATTATTATTACTTCATATAAGTATTGTTTTCAATAAAACCGTTTAACTTAAATTTTTTTTTATTATTTTATTTATACTCAGTTGAGTAGAGCTCACAGAGTATACTAACTTTGATTGGATAACGGATGGTTGTACAGGTATAAAGGAATCGAGATAGATATAGACTTCCATATATCAAAATCATCAGCATCGAAAAACAATTTGATTGAGCCATGCCCGTCCGTCCGTCCATCCGTCTGTCCGTTAACACGATAACTTGAGTAAATTTTGAGGTATATTGATGAAATTTGGTATGTAGGTTCATGGGCACCCATCTCAGATCGTTATTTAAAATGAAAAATATTGGACTATAACCACGCCCACTTTTTCGATATCGAAAATTTCGAAAAACTGAAAAAGTGCGATAATTCATTACCAAAGACGGATAAAGCGATAAAACTTGTTAGGTGAGTTGAAATTATGACGCAAAATAGAAAATTGCAAAAATTTTTGACAATGGGCGTGGCACCGCCCACTTTTAAAAGAAGTTAATTTAAAAGTTTTGCAAGCTGTAATTTGGCAGTCGTTGATGATATGATGATGAAATTTGGCAGGAACGTTACTCCTATTACTATATGTATGCTTAATAAAAATTAGCAAAATCGGATAACGACCACGCCCACTTTTAAAAAAAAAATTTTTAAAGTCAAATTTTAACAAAAAATTTAATATCTTTACAGTATATAAGTCAATTATGTCAACATTCAACTCTAGTAATGATATGGTGCACCAAAATACAAAAATAAAAGAAAATTTCAAAATGGGCGTGGCTCCGCCTTTTTTCATTAAATTTGTCTAGGATACTTTTAATGCCATAAGTCGAACAAAAATTAACCAATCCTTGTGCAATTTGGTAGGAGCTTAGATTCTAGGACGGTAACTATTTTCTGCCACGCCCAGTTTTTATACACAGTCGACCGTCTGTCCTTCCGCTCGGCCCCTAATACGATAACTTGAGCAAAAATCGATATATCTTTACTAAACTTAGTTCACGTACTTATCTGAACTCACTTTGAATTGGTATAAAAAATGGCCGAAATCCGATTATGACTGCGCCCACTTTTTCGATTTCGAGAATTACGAAAAATTAAAAAATGCCATAATTCTATACCAAATACGAAAAAACGGATGCAACATGGTAATTGGATTGGTTTATTGACGCAACATAGAAAAAAACTTTGTAAAATGTGTGTGACACTTACCATATTAAGTAGAAGGAAATGAAAAAGTTCTGCAAGACGAAATCAAAAGCCCTTGGAATCTTGGCAGGAATACTGTTCGTGGTATTACATATATACATAAAATACCTGTACCCGACAGATGATGTTCTGGGTCAAACTGGTCCACATTTTGGTCAATATCTCGAAAACGCCTTCACATACACATCTACCACCACTCCCTTTTAAAACTCTCATTAACACCTTTCATTTGATACCCATATCGTACAAACAAATTCTATAGTCACCCCTGGTCCACCTTTATGGCGAGATCTCGAAAAGGCGTCCCGCCATAGAAGTAAGGCTTACGCCCTTTTAAAATACTCATTAACACCTTTCATTTGATACCCATATCGTACAATCAAATTCTATAGTCACCCGTGGTCCACCTTTATGGCGATTTCTCCAATTATAGAGTCAACCCTGGTCCACCTTTATAATGATATCTCGAAAAGGCGTCGACCTATAGAACCAAGTCCAACTCCCTTTTAAAATACTCATTAACACCTTTCATTTGATACCCATATCGTACAAACAAATTCTAGAGTCACCCCTGGTCCACCTTTATGGCGATATTTCGAAAAGGCGTCCACCTATAGAAGTAAGGCCCACGCCCTTTTAAAATACCCATTAACACCTTTCATTTAATACCCATATCGTACAAACAAATTCTAGAGTCAGCCCTGGTCCACCTTTATGGCGATATCCCTAAATGGCATCCACCTATAGAACTACGGCCCACTCCCTCTTAAAATACTATTTAATACCTTCCATTTGATACGAATGTCATACAAACACATTCCAGGGTTAACCTAGGTTCATTTTCCTACATGGTGATTTTCCCTTATTTTGTCTCCATAGCTCTCAGCTGAGTATGTAATGTTCGGTTACACCCGAACTTAGCCTTCCTTACTTGTTTTCTTTTTGTTTGGTATTCATATATTTAATTTTGCATCAACAAACGACCGCTCAGTTAGTTAACTGGTGGTTAAGTCAATTGATTGTACTATTATTCGAGTCAAGTTAATAGTTGGGCGATTGGCTTGATCAAATGATTGTTATTATTGTTGTGTTTTGCACCATATTTCAAGGTAATCGAGACATTTTAATTTTTTCTGGCTCTGATTGTGAATTTGTTGTTCCTCTTCTTAAATTCGAAAATCTAAATACAATGAATTATATTTTATTTGCATTAGCGTGGGTCATCTCTCATTTCGCATGAAATACATTACCCGATTGACCAATAATAACTAACTGCCCGGCGTAATGGTTCCAACGTAAAATATTCGATATCCTACACAATCACTACGTAAGCGCTTACGAGTTTACGTCTAAACTCATATATTTTCTAATTCTCCTTCACGAAATTTTTTCTTTTTCTTTATTTCCCTCTTCCTCTTCCTGTTCCTGTCCCTGTTTTTGTTTCTGTTCCTCTTCATCTCGCAATCCTCACCCTTCCTTTTCCTTTCTCTCTCTCTCCCCATTTCCCTCACTGTACCCCTTTCCCCATTCCTTCTCTCTAGCCAGATCCTTTCGTCTAATACCCTTATACTAAAAACATAATGTGGGGATACCCTTGGTACATTTCTAGCTGCTCTGTACTTAAGAACTTATCAACATATCCATTTGATACCCATATTGTATAAACCCATTCTAGGATAACGCGGATCCAGTTATTGATCTACTCGTATGTCTCGAGACCCTAGATATTCAACCAATATATATCTGTGCGCTCAACTCTACCTTTCGTCTCATACCCATATCGCTAAAACGCACCCAGGCGTACTCCCGGTCCACATGTAGGTCTATATCCTAGATACGAATTATGATAGCGCATTAGGCATTATTCTACATTAAAGTCACCATCAACAGATTTAATTTGATGCCCATATTGCAGCTACCGATTCTACGGTAACCCGGGTGCACGTTTTGGTTCCAAGATCATATGTGCCCAGCGGTATAAAATATAGCTTAGGACCTATTTTTGTAGACGAAACAAATTTAGTTTAGGAGCTTATTAAAGACAAGCAAACAAACAAATTGTTCCTTTTTATAATATTAGTAAATAAATATTATATTTGTAATAACTTGACGCGACATAACTTCGAGGAAATTTAGGTCGATCTTCTCTTGCAAATTGCGTCGTGAAACAAATTGGCTGGATGGCTGCTACATTCAGCAAGGCAGATTAGAATTTTCTTTGAGAAGCCTTCCATGGCAGAAATACACCCGGCGCGTTTGCCTAACCACTGCTGAGAGGCGATGCCTCTTAGAAAAAGTACGCTTTTAAAGTATTTTGATGTTACTTTCCTTGTGACTTGAACCAATAATGCTGAGAGTTATGGATAAACATTGGGTTCAGTACTCCTGGAAACTATGTTCAGGAATGCCTTACGTCCCCGTTTCTCCAGAGCTGAATACCTCTATATAAACGTAGATCTACTTAATCTTTAGATGTTGAATAGACCTTCACTATTAAATGAAAAAGATAACTGTAAGACCCGATAACCTCCGAAGAGATATTATGCCGAAATTCACTTCAAATTTTGCGTCGTGCTTCTTTTAATTTTCCCCACAAATTGGCGGGACGGAACCAACTACGGCATCTACAAAGTAGATGAGTTTTCACTGAGAGCTTTTCATGGCATAAATACACTCAGAGTGCTTTCCAAATACCGCCGAGGGGCGACCCCGCTTAGAAAAAATATAGATTCTCAATAACTCTTACTGATTAAAGTACTGATATCATTTGCGATTTCAACAGCGAACAACTACTTGAGCTTATGATCATTATGTAACAGAAATGTCTGTAATTTCAACAGTCCTCACTGTTATTCTAACAGTTCTGTTATTTTAACAATTCACATTGGTATTCTTATGCTTGGTTTTCACTAAGGCCGGTTTTTCAGTAGTTGGTCAAGCTAAGCTTAAACTGGGTTTGTTTAAGCACTATTTAAATTTAAACTTCAGTTAAACTACTGAGCAGTTTTTCAGTCACAGTTTAAGGCCGCCTTTGGGATAGCCTTTTTTGTACGGCAACATTGGTTTTTTATTATCTAGCTAATTTGTAGATATAACAACTGGATTAAAGAAATTTCTCCAGCGAAATATATGTGTAGTTCCAGGGGTGATATCCAACATCATGATCTAGTTATTCTTAAACCAGATAGTTCTCAACTTGGTATCCAACTTCATTTCCCAATCACTATCCAAACTTTGATAAATTTTATAAAATTTATAGTTCTCGAGTTGATCTCCAATGTTAATAGCATTTTCCAATTATTATTCAACCCTTGGGAGATTTTGAGAAATGTACATTCAAATGAATATTCAACACGTTTCCCCCGTTGATATCCTACATTGGATATCGAGTTGAGATGAAGTTGAAAAAACAATCTCCAAGGTGGTACCACCAAAGCAAACAGCTATTTATTGTGAGAAATAAACACCTGATTGATAGCAGTAATGAAGCGTTATTTATTGTAGTATTGGAATCTTACACTTGAGTCCAGTCAAAGAACCACAAGTTGGGAACTATCACTTTTCAACTTAAGTAATAGCGTTTTCGCTTTATAAAAAATTTCCTCTTTTGCTTAGTACACTAGGATTCTCAAGTTGAGTCACTGTATCGTAACAACTCTTGAAATTTTAGAGGTATGCTAGTTACCAACATGAGATTTAATGGTACTCAAGCCCAAATGCTTGTTGGGTATACTCGACGCCATTTCGAATGAAAGCAAATCACCGATAGCTTAACTAGAGTTTAACCCCTAAAGCACAGCTTAAACTTCAGTTAAAGTAGACGGAAAAACTGCAGAATACGTGAAGCGTAATTTAACTGACAAACTGAGTTGAACTTGTACTGAAAAACCAGGCCTAAGTCAAACTGGATCACAAATTTGGCCATATAAATGAAAATGACTGTCAGGCGTCAAATGATTTTCCCGTCTGTTTCGACTAGAAGTGAAAACGGTAGTTGGACAACGGTCCGGCAAATTCGACTTTAAAAATGCATTTGCCAAAATTTTTTTTTTAATTTTTTTCGATTGCAAACTGGCATCCTCCCAATTTAGGAGCATATTATATATAACGCACCGAATCATATTTTCTCGTATGCACAAGAATTCATATGATATAAGAGTGACAGTTGACCTGAGTGCCTTTGTGGAATTTTTGATATTATATAGTGGTGAACGGGAATGTGACTCATTTTCACGCAAGGCATCACGGAGTCATGCATAATTTGACAATTAAATTGCAACAACATGTGAAACAACGGGAAATAATGCAATGGCTTGTCAAATAAAAGAAAACAAAATTTTAGCTGGAGTTTTGACCAATCACTGCTTTATCGAATTTGAGTCAGTTATGTGACGCAATGTGGCGGCCACCGTGGTGTGATGGTAGCGTGCTCCGCCTATCACACCGTATGCCCTGGGTTCAACTCCCGGGCAAAGCAACATCAAAATTTTAGAAATAAGGTTTTTCAATTAGAAGAAAATTTTTCTAAGCGGGGTCGCCCCTCGGCAGTGTTTGGCAAGCGCTCCGGGTGTATTTCTGCCATGAAAAGCTCTCAGTGAAAACTCATCTGCCTTGGAGATGCCGTTCGGAGTCGGCATAAAACATGTAGGTCCCGTCCGGCCAATTTGTAGGGAAAATCAAGAGGAGCACGACGCAAATTGGAAGAGAAGCTCGGCCTTAGATCTCTTCGGAGGTTATCGCGCCTTAAATTTATTTTTTTTTTTTTTTTATGTGACGCAATAGAAACGCCTTGGACACCAAATGACCATCGGGTCAGTATGAGGCAGTTTTTGGTTTCAGTAATTGTGACCTAATTAAATCCAAGCATTATGCTCACGGCACTCACTATTTCGATCATCTGTCATATTAACAGCTCTCACTGTTTTTCTAATGTTAACAGGAATATGTTATTTGGACAGTTCTCTTATGTAATAATTGGTAAGTTAATACGGCTATGGGTAAGCCACATATAAGCTATAGTGAATGTTTCTTTTTATATTCAGATTCAACAATTAATGCAAAATTGATTCAACAGCTACTTTATAAATAAACTAGCAGACCCGGCAGACGTTGTTCTGCCCTATCTGCATACATTTTAATAAGCTTTTTCCGTCTAACTCTGCCCTCTCCCCACCTGTCTTCACTTTTTCCTGATCCTTTTATTCACTCCTCCCTCCGTCTTTTTCGTTTCATCTATCTCCATATTCGGCTCATTCTATTTCTTTCTCAGTCTCTTTCTCTCTTTTCTCTTCTCTCGCGTTCTTCTCGTTCTTCTTCATCTCTTATTGCCTGTCCCAGAGGGTGGTATGTATTTTGTTCCAGTCCCATACTAGTCCTAATCCCAGTCCCAGTCCGTCTCTGGTCTACTTCCCGGAAAAAAGGATCGTAAATACTAATATAGGCAAATTTATATACACAATTTCAGGCAAATCGAATAGGACGTATGTAAATAGGTATGTGGGTATTTCATTTCATTTCATTTATTTATTACGGCAAAAAAGCCTAATTCATAAATTAAATTATATTACAATTTACTATCTTATTGCTAAGGTTTTACAATATTCATAAAGTTTTGCTTTAAAAGCTACGATTTCATTACCACTTTTTTATCTATAGGCAGTTCATTGAAACTTTTTAGACCTTTATAAAAAATATTTTGCTGATCTATTGCAGTTCTGAATAAAGGCAGTTTGAAATTATGTTTATTCCTTGTATTAATGTTATGTGTTTGCTTAACTAATACTACGTTTTTACTTAGATATTCAGGTACATTTTCACTTTTAGTATTAAATATAAACTCGTGAAAAAAAATCGTTTGCTTGTCACTTATCCAGTTCAAACTTCTCAGCATATCAGCCGTACGAGTATCTCTAGGTTTTTTAAGAATAAATCTCATACATCTGTTTTGCATCTTTTGAAGTTTATCTATTTCTTTGTCTGACACAATGAATAGAATAGATGGGCAGTTTACAAACTGCGGTTCTATAATGGACTTATATATAATTATTTTGTACTTTTTTTGAATATATTTGGATGTTCTCTGCATAACCTCAATTTTTTCGCAACTTTCTGGACTGTGTAGTTTATATGTTCTTCAAACTTGAGTTTGTTATCAATTATAATTCCCAAATATTTTATACTGTCAACTTTTTGGATGCTTTCATCATTTATTTTTAAACCAATTATATCCTCATTAACGTTCCTCCTTGTTATTATCATAAATTTCGTTTTATTTATATTAAGTTTCAGTCTATTTCCGCACAACCATTTATACAAGTTATTCAGTTCATGTTGTATTTTAGAAAATGCAGAATTAATATTAATCTCACTAATCATTATTAATGCATCATCAGCGAATAGTTTAATTTCACGACCTTCAATAGCGTTAAATATATCATTAATATAAATTAAGAACAGTATCGGTGCCAAAATTGAGCCTTGTGGTAACCCTACGGGTATTTCCAATTCATCAGACATCACGGTATTTATAACCGTTTTCTGTCTCCTCTGCTTCAAATAGCTGCGAAACCAGTCAAGTTCTATACCAGTTATACCAATACGTTGCATTTTTATACTCAGTTGAGCAGAGCTCACAGAGTATATTAAGTTTGATTGGATAACGGTTGGTTGTACATATATAAAGGAATCGAGATAGATATAGACTTCCATATATCAAAATAATCAGGATCGAAAAAAAATTTGATTGAGCCATGTCCGTCCGTCCGTCCGTCCGTTAACACGATAACTTGAGTAAATTTTGAGGTATCTTGATGAAATTTGGTACGTAGGTTCCTGAGCACCCATCTCAGATCGCTATTTAAAATGAACGATATCGGACTATAACCACGCCCACTTTTTCGATATCGAAAATTTCGAAAAACCGAAAAATTGCGATAATTCATTACAAAAGAGAGATAAAGCGATGAAGCTTGGTAGATGAGTTGAACTTATGACGCAGAATAGAAAATTAGTAAAATTTTGGACAATGGGCGTGGCACCGCCCACTTTTAAAAGAAGGTAATTTAAAATTTTTCCAAGCTGTAATTTGGCAGTTGTTGAAGATATCATGATGAAATTTGGCAGGAACGTTACTCCTATTACTATATGTACGCTTAATAAAAATTAGCATAATCGGAGAAGGACCACACACACTTTTAAAAAAAAAAAAATTTTTTTAAAGTAAAATTTTAACAAAAAATTTAATATCTTTACAGTATATAAGTAAATTATGTCAACATTCAACTCCAGTAATGATATAGTACAACAAAATATAAAAATAAAAGAAAATTTCAAAATGGGCGTGGCTCCGCCCTTTTTCATTTAATTTGTCTAGGATACTTTTAACGCCATAAGTCGAACAAAAATTAGCCAATCCTTTTGAAATTTGGTAGGGGCATAGATTTTATGACGTTAACTCTTTTCTGTGAAAATGGGCGAAATCGGTTGATGCCACGCCCAGTTTCCGTCGTCCGTCTGTCCTTCCGCATGGCCGTTAACACGATAACTTGAGCAAAAATCGACATATCTTTAATGAACTTAGTTCACGTGCTTACTTGAACTCACTTTATCTTGGTATGAAAAATGAAAGAAATCCGATTATGACCACGCCCACTTTTCGATATCGAAAATTACGAAAAATGAAAAAAAATGCCATAATTCTATACCAAATACGAAAAAAGGGATGAAACATGGTAAGGTAATTGGATTGTTTTATTGAAGCGAAATATAACTTTAGAAAAACTTTATAAAATGGTTGTGACACCTACCATATTAAGTAGAAGAAAATGAAAAAGTTCTGCAGGGCGAAATAAAAAACCCTTAAAATCTAGGCAGGTATTACATATATAAATAAATTAGCGGTATCCAACAGATGATGTTCTGGGTCACCCTGGTCCACATTTTGGTCGATATCTGGAAAACGCCTTCACATATACAACTACCACCACTCCCTTTTAAAACTCTCATTAATACCTTTAATTTGATACCCATATCGTACAAACTCATTCTAGAGTCACCCCTGGTCCAACTTTATGGCGATATCTCGAAAAGGCGTCCACCTATAGAACTAAGGCCCACTCCCTTTTAAAATACTTATTAACTCCTTTCGTTTGATACCCATATCGTACAAACATATCCTAAGTCACCCCTGGTCCACCTTTATGGCGATATCTCGAAAAGGCGAACACCTATAGAACGAAGGCCCACTCCCTTTTAAAAATACTCATTAACACCTTTCATTTGATACCCATATCGCACTAACAAAGTCTAGAGTCACCCCTAGTCCACCTTTATTGCGATACCTCGAAAAGGCGTCCACCTATAGAACTAAGGCCCACTCCCTTTTAAAATACTCATTAACTCCTTTCGTTTGATACCCATATTGCATAAACGAATTCTAGAGTCACCCCTGGCCCACATTTATGGCGATATCTCGAAACGACGTCCACCTATGGAACTAAGGATTACTCCCTTTTAAAATACTCATTAACACCTTTCTTTTGATACCCATATTGTACAAACAAATTCTAGAGTCACACCTGTTCCACCTTTATGGCGATATTTCGAAAATGCGACCACCTATACAACAACCACCACTCCCTTTTAAAATACTCATTAACACCTTTCGTTTGATGCCCATATTGTACAAAGAAATTCTAGGGTCACCCCTGGTCCACCTTTATGGCGATATCTCGAAACGGCCTCCACCTATGGGACTAAGGATTACTCCCTTTTAAAATACTTATTAACACCTTTCTTTTGATACACATACCGTACAAACACATTCTAGAGTCACCCCTGGCCCACCTTTATGGCGATATCTCGAAAAGGTGTCCACCTATAGAACTAAGGATCACTCCTTTTTAAAATACTCATTACCACCTTTCATTTGATACCCATATCGTACAAACGCATTCTAGAGTCACCCCTGGTCCACCTTTATGGCGATATCTCGAAAAGGCGACCAACTATACAACAACCACCACTCCTTTTAAAACCCTCATTAATACCTTTAATTTGATACCCCTATCCTACAAACACATTCTAGAGTCAACCCTGGTCCACTTTTATGGCGATATTTCGAAACGGCATCTACCTATAGAACTAAGACCCACTCCCTTGTAAAATACTCATTAACACCATTCGTTTGATGCCCATATTGTACAAACAAATTCTAGCGTCACCCCTGTTCCACCTTTCTGGCGATATCTCGAAACGGCGTCCACCTATGGAACTAAGGATTACTCCCTTTTAAAATACTCATTAACACCTTTAATTTGATACCCATATTGTACAAACAAATTCTAGAGTCACACCTGGTCCACCTTTATGGCGATATTTCGAAAATGCGACCACCTATACAACAACCACCACTCCCTTTTAAAACCCTCATTAATACCTTTAATTTGATACCCATATCGTAAAAACACATTCTAGAGTCACCCCTGGTCCACCTTTATGGCGATATTTCGAAACGGCGTCCACCTATAGAACTAAGGTCCACTCCCTTTTAAAATACTCATTAACACCTTTCGTTTGATGCCCATATTGTACAAACAAATTCTAGGGTCACCCCTGGTCCACCTTTATGGCGATATCTCGAAACGGCGTCCACCTATGGGACTATGGATTACTCCCTTTTAAAATACTTATTAACACCTTTCTTTTGATACCCATTCCGTACAAACACATTCTAGAGTCACCCCTGGCCCACCTTTATGGCGATATCTCGAAAAGGTGTCCACCTATAGAACTAAGGATCACTCCTTTTTAAAATACTCAATAACACCTTTCATTTGATGCCCATATTGTACAAACAAATTCTAGGGTCACCCCTGGTCCACCTTTATGGCGATATCTCGAAACGGCGTCCACCTATGGGACTAAGGATTACTCCCTTTTAAAATACTTATTAACACCTTTCTTTTGATACCCATACCGTACAAACGCATTCTAGAGTCAACCCTGATCCACCTTTATGGCTATATCCCTAAATGGCGTCCACCTATAGAACTATGGCCCACTCCCTCATAAAATACTCTTTAATGCCTTTCGTTTGATACACATGTCATACAAACACATTCCAGGGTTTCCCTAGGTTCATTTTCCTACATGGTTATTTTCCCTTATGTTGTCACCATAGCTCTCAACTGAGTATGTAATCTTCGGTTACACCCCAACTTAACCTTCCTTACTTGTTTTGATTAAGATCTCCCTATCCACTCTTTCAAAAGCTCGTTTTAGGTCAAGGAAGACTGAAAAACCACTTTTTTATTATTTAACTCTTCTTTCCAGTCATGTATCACCAAATTAAGAGCTGTCTCACATGAATGTTTCTTTCTAAAGCCTGACTGTTGGTGGGTTAGTATGTTATTATCTTCAAGGTATTTCGTTAACTGGTTCTTAACATATGCTTCAAGTATTTTACAATCACTAGGCAGGGTGTTTATGGGTCTAAGTTCTTCAGGTTTTACTGTCTTTTTAACTTTTTCCACTGGTATCACCGTTGACGTTTTCCACTTTTCTGGTACAAGACCCTCTTCTAGGCTGTTATTGATTATTTATGCGTTGTTATTTTGGCAAACTTTAATCTAGAATTGACTTGTACATCACTTAGCGCTACACAGCAAGGTTCTATGATGTTATTAATTTCTAGTACGCTATTTATAAAGAACCTATTTAGACCATTTGCCAGCTCAGTTTCATTTTCTACCATCATACTATCTATTATCGCCTTTTTAATCCCTTCGTTATCTCTCGTAAGGCAAACCGCTTGCTTGAGATGTTCCTACATTTCTTTGGCGTTATTTTCATTCATTTCGACTTTATTTTCCATATATTTAAATTTCTTTATTTTTACTAGCTTTTTGTAGATACGATTTATATTTTTATATTCGTTCCAATCACCTGTTTGTATCGCAAGCTTATAATTATTATATTTGCATTTATTCATTTGCGCCAATTCTCTGTCGTACCATTTATTCATTAGCTTGATATGAACTTCTTTTTCATACGTTAAACTCTCCATAGCTTGCATTATTATATTGTTCACTAATTCGACTTTCTCATCAATTAGTAGGTTTTCATTTATGTTGAAGTTAAATGATCTCAGGATGCTTATTAAGATTTCACTATTATATTATCCCAAGCTGTGATTTTCTTGGTCATTCTCATCTGGTATGATTTAGACGTTTTAATATTGAACATTATTGTTTCGTGGTCTGAAATTTTGTATGCAGGCAAATTATTGCACTGAATTTCATCTGAATTTGAATATAATAAATCAATTTTAGATGCACTTGCATCTGTAATTCGAGTATTAAATTCTACTTTTGGGTCATACCCATCACAGAAAATATCTCATTAAATTTTGTACTATATGTTGATATGTAGTTCATGTTTATATTAAAATCCCCGATTAGTATATTACATTTACTTTTTATCGACCTTTTTCAATTTTATTATAATGCACCATAAGTTCATATTGACACTAGCATTATAAATTACATTTATCTCCACTGTCCTATGAACATACACTAGTACTCCTCCTGTATGCCTGCTGTGCGAGTCGCATCAAACCATATTATACGATGCTATTTCTAATTCGCTGTCTTCAACATCTTTCGACGCTGATTATAAAAATCGCTTTCGTTATATGTGACTCATACATTCATCACATACAATTTTAGTATTTATATGTATGTAATTTATATAGGCAGTAGTAAATTTTCGTTCATTAGCTGTCAAACAAACCAGATACATATTTGCCTATTAACTATTTATCTAACCTCTTTTAACATAAAGCACATTTTCATTTACAGTAGGCTGTAAAATTTGTGAAAATTTTTTATTTACATAACAAATTTGAATTTCTCACGATAATAAAGAAACACTACTAATAAACTTCCTCCTCCGTCTTGTACCTCACGCGCCTTTTAATCTTTGCTCTAGATCTCATTGCTCTCGTTTCACAATTGAATTGTTGACTTAGTTCGGCACCCAGCAACCTACCTGTGTTAGAATTTTGTAAATAAATTAACTAAGCATATATGTATGTGTAATAAAGTATACTGCTAAAATATTAGAAACATTTGAAAATTATACTACTTACAAGGTTTTATGAAATAAATATAATCGTTGAATCAGATCCAGCACTTATTATTACTAAAAAAAATACAGCTTTATAAAATATTTCGGAAAATACTGGACAAAATTTGTACTAGGATTGAGATCTCTATGTATCAAAGCTTTACTTTTTTTGTTAAGAATATTATATGTCATGGCTTTTTCTCGGGCGCTTAACTGTGTCTAACTAAGCCGTATTTTCTGAGGATTGCATTGCAGCGTTTCAATCAGTTTATCAAGTTGACACTGTTTATACAGACTTTTCTAAGGCATTTGATTGTGTTGCTCATGCAATACTGATCAAAAAATTTGCCAGTATGGGTTTCCATTCAGTGTTTTTGAGTTGGATAAAGACCTAGTTATACAATAGGTGTTGCATGGTTGTTGTTGACAATGTTAGCTATCTTCCTTTCATTGATTGCTCCGGTGTCCCTCTGGGAATCACCTTGGGCCCGCTGTTTTTAGCACGCTTATATTAGCTTCACTTGTATGTATGGTTGTTTGTTACATGATCTCAGGATGCTAGGCGCGCAAAGAAGAGTTAGACCCATCTAGCGGCATTTATTTAAGACTCGCTGCAGTGGTTAAATAACTCGCTACAGAACGAGTTGTGCTAATAGCGGAGACACGAACCTCTGTGTTACGGTGCTATGCTATCAACATCAAATATATAAGTGGATTGTTGATACTAAAACGGCACCATATCTGCGTGTTTTTTAGTTTTTTTAAACTATAATCATATTATTTGTATTATTTATAAATGACATTTGCTCTTGCTTCATTTCAGCAAGATTTTTGCTTTATGCGGATGATCTGAAGGTATATTTGATCATCAATAGCTTGCAAGATTCTGCTTTTGACAAAGAGATTTAAATAAGATTTGAAAAATATTGATTGGCTTAATAAATAAATAAATAACTAAACCGCATGATATTACCTCAATCGAGCTCAAGGCCTAACAATAATTATTTTATCATTATTATTGTTATGATACATTTTTTCTTAATTAAAAAAATGTGTTGGTTTGGAATGAAATAATCTTTGAACTATTTTTTTCAGCTGCAATGAAATAACGCACTTCGTAGGAGGGTTGTCTTTAAATAGCCATATAAATTTGCAGGGGCTTGCTTTAATAAATGTGACTTTTAAAATGGATATTTTATCTTCATCTAACCTATGTCCGTTTAAAACTAACACTTTCTGGATCTAGTTTCAGATCTGAAAAGAAAAATGTGATATAATTTGCAATTCTCCCTTTGGTTAGCCTGGGAGATTGTTATTTATATCTTCTTTACATATAATAAATCAAAGTCTTAAATTTTGGAAAGAGGTATTCTCGGACAGTACTAAACGTATTGGGGTGCAAGTTTCTTAAAAAAAATCCTTATATTTAGCTCTATAAAGACTGTTACTTTAAATAAAAAATAGCCAATCGTTTTCTAAGAATTTCCAAACTTAGTGCGGTAGTGATAAGAAGTGTGATTGCGTGAGTCGTAAATGAAGTGCGTTGCGTTTATTCGGCTCACGAATTGGTTTGTCGTGTGTGTCGATTTCATTATACGTTCAGCATTTTAAAAGTGCAATTCTTTATTTAATGTATGCAAATGCCGCCTTTGATATATGCGACTTATCGAAATATGGCCGTTTTTAGTGCGTCTTAGTTCACACCCTTCATGAGTTATCAAGTGGCTTAGCGAGGCCAACTTTTGAAGTGCAAGAGCAAATGCATATTTGGCCAAATTAACTCAAATTTTATTTTTTTTATATTCAATCTAGAAAAGCAGTACTCTATGCGGAATGCATGTAGGAATGCAATATGTACGTGCAGCCTTTAAAAGCAACTCTTGATAGTGTTTCCCAAAACGTTAGAAATTTCAGTTCATAGTACCACTGAAGTAGTAGTCTTTATGCAAATCCTGGCATTGTGATCCTTAGTCGTGACGATAGTTTGCTTAGAATATCCGAAACTCAGTAGCCTTATGACTCTTTAAAATACGCTTTAATTGTGTGTGTAGGAGTGAAGATAGATTTGCGGCATCTATTCCATAAGTCAATCCTGTCACCGCATAGGGTATCCAGGACAGTTGTTACCTAGGCAAATCTGGATATATCGTTTGTTCGTTGCATCAAAAAGGTTAGGTTAGGTTTTCCTTCCTGCTATTCGATGTATACCATTTCGCCGATACCATATGTAGACTCATTTCTATTTTGTCGGCCATATACTGTTCACATGTGCACTTGTGTGAGTATCGGTGTACCATGTTTTGTGTAAAAAAGTTTTACACGCGTTGCATATTTCCGACATTATGCAACTTTTCATGATCAAGTTATGTTTGTTAAGCAACGATTCAGAAGTGCTGATATTATGTGATACTTATGTCTTTATGCGGTTAGTCAGAGGGAGGAAGGCAAGTGGGCATACAGTGGATCACATATACATCTGACTTTTATGGCAACAGCAGCAGGAAAAATAAAAATAACTACCAATTCGAAAGGAGTAATTAAATGACAAAGATTACTTTTGTGTCGCCAATTTTGTTAATTTTGTTTTTAAATTTTTAATTTTTTAGATATTTTTGTTTTTTGGTTGTTGTTTTGGCACGTTCTAATAAGAGATTGGCAGACATACTGACTGTCTTACAACAACGATTCCAATTCCAAAGCTACATACGCGTGTTTCCAGAAGCTGTCTTAGATATTTCATCCCTATATAAAAAGCGCACAGTTCTATTCTCTGCCCTGATCGGTGTATGACAACGTTAACTACTACTATGACACATCAAGCGTCCTGTACGCAGACGACATTACCTCTTGTTCCACAGCTTAAAACACAGCAAAAGTACAGAGGAGACTGGTGCACAAAAGATTCGCTAGACTGACGTGGTCTAAGACTAGCAGCAGAAAAGATATAGGCCATGATCCTAACAAAAGGGCTGTTACCTCTAAAACTGGTTGTAAAACCTTCTATGGAAATTTAGCCTTAATGTAAATAGTTAACTATATAGGAGCCAGATAAGATGAGAAGCTGCGTTACCCAAATGTTTTTTAAATGCGGATTTTTTAAAAAATACCTACACAGTGTGAAAAATATCGAAGATTGATACTAACTGCATTTGCTTTAAATGCTCACAATATAAACCGAATCGATAAATAGTCGAGCAAAAGGTTTGGCCAAAGCACTCTAGATAATGTTATAGCAAAAGTGTGGCCACAGTCAGGAACTTTGTAGAAACCATACACGGATCTGGACGCAGTTAAGGCAGAAGGCTATGAAGCTATGCGAGAGCCATTTTGTGGTGGGCAAGGATTTCAAAAAGGGGTAATTTTTGGTCACAAACGAAAATTGGCTCGGTGTCCTCCTTTAATTTTTCTTCCATTTCTCTTTCTTATTCCTGCATGTTATTTACTTTATCTCCATTCACTTCCCATTATACTTCTTCCTCCAACACCCAAGACCATTCCAACTCACAATGACATTCTCACTCCCGCTCTTCCTCCCACTCCCGGTCAACTTCCAATTTCACTCTCACTTTTTCCCTCACTGTCACCCTTTCCCCCACACTTGCTCCTAATTCCACTTCCACTTTTACTTCCACTCCCATTTCCACTTCCCACTCAAATTACCGCTCCTATGACATTCTCACTCCCGCTCTTTCTCCCACTCCCGCTCAACTTCCAATTTCACTCTCACTTTTTCCCTCACTGTCACCCTTTCCCCCACTCTTGCTCCTAATTCCACTTCCACTTTTACTTCCACTCCCATTTCCACTTCCCACTCAAATTACCGCTCCTATTTCCACTCCCACTCTTTCTCCCAATTTCACTTACGCTCCTACTTCCACTGCTATTTTCAGTTTCACTTTCACTTTCGTTCAAACTTGCATTCTCACTTCCTTTCAACTCCTAATCCCACCATTCCTCCCACTCCCGCTCCAACTTCCATTTGCACTCCCTATCTTTCTTCCACTATCAATCTTTCTCCCACTCCTGCTCTTACTTCCACTTCCATTTCCACTTCTACTCCCGTTCCCACTTCCCACTCCGAAATCCGCTCCTACTTCCATTCCCATTCTTTCTCCCAATTTCACTTGCGCTTCTACTTCCACTTCTATTTCCAGCTTCACTTTCACTCGCAGTCTCACCTCCTTTCCACTCCTACTCCCATCCTCAATTCCACTCTCACTTCCCATGTTTTGAAATCCATATTTCATTTGCAAAACATTTGTTGAGCCCAGATTGGGGCATGGGTACCACTAGGCCACCACTGTATACACACATGGATTACACAACTTTATGTTGGCTTGAATTATTACTGTGATTGAGTGAATGTGTGTACATCACGACAAGCGCTTAACATTTGTTATAATTACAAAAGAGCCCAACTATTAATTTTGGCTTAGTTATCCACGGTTGCTCATGGCTCCGAGCAGATGCACTTGGCTTTTATTTTTACTTATCTCTTCTGCTCCACATACGAGCAAACATACGTTCAAATAAGATATATAAATGTAGTAGATTCAAGTGTACAAAAGCAAAAAGTTTAAAGTGCAGTCAAGTTACTGAAGGAGAAAGTTGTATCGAAAGCCTCTTTCATGTGCTTACGTTCATTTATGTAGATTTGTATGCTGAAATCGCGAAATTGCAAAATGCTACTTTTCAATTTATTTGTAAAAAAAATCTCAATTATTTCATGTTTATTGTTGCTGCGACTGCGATAATTCACTTATCGTCTGCCTGATTTTTGCACGAATTATGACCGGATTTTCTACTTTACTTTTATTTCGTACGGAAGGGACTTTGAAACCAAAGGAAATTACAAAAAATTAAAGCGCAGAACATGTGCAGACATTTGTTGTTGTTATTCGGGACATTTTAATTGACCCACAAAACTTTGAACCGTCCTTTTCACTGTTAACACCCCATCCATACATATACACATTTATAGTTGCATACACACGTACAAAATGACAATAAAATAAAAATGCAATCAGCGATTACACTTGTAATTCGTACTCGTGCACTTTCAGAATGACATATCTCACGGAATGCAGATAAATATCATTTAAATTAAATTACAAAAATAAAATAAAAATTGTTATAAATGAGCTGACCTCATACCATTTCACCTACAAAGGGTGATCCATTCCGTCAGTGTCGGTTTACGGGGGGACTTCATCGGTAATAATTGACCACAATGAGATGAACCTGCAAGCGAGAGTCTATTTTCGATGAAGAGGCTTGCCATTCACGCATGTGACGTAACACTATTCCTTGTCGCTGCGCTTAGGTTAGGTTAGGTTGAACTGGCCGGTCCATGAGGGCCTCACATAGACTGAATGAGTCCATAGTGTTACCAGAAGTTTATCTTAATGACCCAACTGAAAACCCCTATCAAAAATCAGGACCTATGTTATAAAATAACTCCGTCGCTTTGGCAAATACTAGAAGCTTTCTAGGACTTAAGCCAGTTGCTGCTTCTAGATCTGACAGCTCTATCATTCCTTATAGTCTTAGCCTGGCAAGCGCAGGGCACAAGCTCAGAACGTGCTCGATCGTTTTCTCCTCCAACCCGCACTTCGTACATCTGCTATTACTGACCAAATCTAATTTAAAGGCATGTGACGCCAGAAGGCAGTGTCCAGTCAGAATAATCGCCATGAGTCTACGGTCCTCTCTTTTTTTCCTTCTCTCTTTTTTGGGACGTAAAATGGCTACGTCGTCCTAAAATATGATCGCAAGATAGCATATGGAGGAAGTCTCGCATACGTAAGGCATCATATCTATTTGAACCCGACATCGGCCGCAAGGAAGGTACCTTCGAATATCAAAGTATTTCTGTTCGGCTAGGCGATGCCATTCCTGAAATCATAAAGATATACCTACATTCTGTCACCGGTCCCCGAGAGGCCAACTTTCCGACATCAGTGCGTTAATCAGGACCTAAAAATGCCTAAATCTAGCTCACGAGTCATATCCATCGTGAGGTAAGTACTTATAAGCTTCATAGTCTGGCAGCCAATGCATACTCTGGCATCCGATCACCTGCCCATACTCCTCGCACTAGAGTTAGCAGCCTTTTTCATTATTTCTTAATGCCGTACTTTTATTATCTGCGAAAAAACTAAGATGTTCATATCCCATATAAGGATCGCTCGGCTCCTTCGGCTTTCCATGCAACGGCCTCCTTGTTAGCAGAATATCAATACTCCGGAGCGAATACCCAGCTAAAGCTACAACCTTAACTACAGAGCGAGATCTTAAGCCACAGCTGGGATAAGAGGACTCCTAAAAATCCTCAGGGATAAATTTTAAGCTGGCATTTCTTCGAACTTTCTTTCTAACAACAAAAATCATGTAATAAAAGTCACTAGTCATATTAGTGCTGGTGTATGACTCGGAATCATAGACGGTGTTATAACCGCACTGCGTTACGCGCTTTACGCAACAAAATGCACCCCTGAGTGCAAGTGGCATCGCCGTCAGCTGTTGCTGAAAAGCAATGCCAATTGCACTCAGCAGTGGCAATGGCATTCAGCGATATAGCGAAAATGAAATTAAGTTCGTGGCTGAAAAGAAAGAGTGTGGTCGTGCAAGAAAACAACGTGTGAAATTAAACATAAAGACTATAACCTAAAAATAAGAATACATTTCTTTGAAAATTAGTTTAACTAAAGGTGAACAAACTATACATACTAAGATAAAAGAAATACTACACAAATTAAATACAAAACTAAATAAAGCAACTAAAATATAAATTCAAACAAATTTTGCACATTTATTATTGGGTGAGTGTGTGTGGGCAGAACATTTTCATGGTGTCCAAAATGGGCACCTTAAATGGCGACCGTGGGCCGAAGGCCTGCAAGTGCGGCGAGTGGCCATTCAAGCCTCCGAACAGGCACTAATTAAAGTGCAAAAATCAAAAAAATTAAATATTAACAAAATTACAACATATACACAAAAAATCAAAAAGAAAAACTTAAAATCTTAAAAAATTTAAATCGTAACTTAAAATTCAAAAATTTAATAAAAAATGAATTAAACAAATACAGTTTTTCCTAAAGAACTACAATTTAATTTACATAAAATTTAAAAATCTACAAAAAAAAAAAAAAAAAACCATAAAAATCAAAAAACAAAAAAAAATACAAAACTTACAAAAATCCTACAAAAAAATATAAAAATGCAAAAATCTTACAAAAAAATTTAAAAACGAAAAACTACACAAAAAAAAATGTTCTTTAAAAACTATAAAAACACTTACAAAAATATATATAACTCTCAAAAAAAATGCAAAAGTTACAAAAAATGCATACATACATATGAAAATCATGGGTTGGGGCTGTACCAAAAACCCAATACGCAAAATAACGGAGCATCAGACCATATTTCAATTGTACAAAAACACGCCACGACAAGTATAACGGCGTAAATCCCACCACAAAACTACAAGTATAACATGATACATAAAACAACAAGTATGCTAACCAACGACTTATAAAGCGGCAGAAGAAAACCAGCAGCAGAGGCAAACCCTAGGAGCAGCAGCTGAATTCGGTCAGCAATTCGGAAGCGGAGCAGCGTTAATAGCAGCAGCATAAAGCAGTATCATTCGGCAAAAATATGTATGTATGTATAACTTTTTGGAATTTGTAACTTTAAATTTTAAAATTTTGATGAAATACACCTATATCGAATTTATTAAACTTGTATAACTAAAATTTCGCATTTTCTACTTGCGACCATTCAAAATAATCATTTCAAATTGCATACATATTTCAGTAACTGCCATATTAATTACATACTAAAATTTACGACTTTTTTTACCTTTTATACATAAACTACAACAAATACATTAAATATTCTTGTGAATATGAATAATATATTGCTAAATAGATAGAACATTTGAGGAGCTTCAAATCAAGCCCATAAGTGTACATACAAATATTTTTTTCGGAATTTTGACATAATCTTATTCTCATGCGAATATCTAATTTTGAGAATTGTGAGACTAGCCTACCTAAGATGGTCAGCAAACATTGTGTTTTTCACCAGATCAATACTTTTTGCAAATTTTTTCTAACTTCACAAAATTTTTTTTTGTCGATTGCATTTATCGTGTTTTGATATGAAGCCCCTGATATATAAATCAGAGGTGAAAAATTTAATTTTTGAGTAATCTTACATACTTAAGAAATATGGGATTTTTTTTTGGACATAAACAAAATAAAACCGTAAACAAACATACATAATTTTTTTTTTTGCGTAAACGGTGGTTCCGTAATTAACCAAAAAGATTTTTTTTGCGTAAACGGTGGTTCCGTACAAAACCAATGACATTTTTCTTAATCCCGGTGCGTCCGAGGATATTCGTATAACAAATTTGAAAAGATGCGGTGCGCCCGTATCTATAAAAATAAAACCATACAATTTTAAACAAAAACGGTGCGACCGTAAAAGCACAAACACATTGAGATCTTTTTAATAAAGCGGTGCGTCCGTTATCATCAGCCAAGTCCTTTTACAAAAATAAAATATTTTCCTTTGAAATCAATTTAAATTAAATTACTTCAATATACATTCAATTTATTATTAAATATTCAGTCTTTCATTAAATTGCCGGATAATTCTTTCAATTTCACATCAACATTCAATTCAATTTCAATTTCTGTTAAATTTTCGTAAGCAATTTCTACAAATTCGACTCTAATTAGTTTAAATATTTCTTCTTTGCTTCCTACTACATATGTTCCTTAGAAATCAAAAAGTGGTTCCTAGAATTTCAGAACAAAACTCAGATTCCGACAATTCCGAAAATTCCAAAAATTCTGATTCCAATTCCAAAAATTTTAATTCCGAAAATTCCGATTCCGAAAATCTTGATTTTAAAAGCCCAGTTTCCGAAGGCTCAACCACATATTCGCCCAATACAATCAAAAACCTTGTTGTTAGACTTTCTTTGT
This sequence comes from Eurosta solidaginis, assembly GCF_040869045.1. Taxonomy (NCBI): domain Eukaryota; kingdom Metazoa; phylum Arthropoda; class Insecta; order Diptera; family Tephritidae; genus Eurosta; species Eurosta solidaginis. The sequence goes on along the minus strand of NC_090320.1, from coordinate 236,623,858 downwards.
CCGGAGAATTTCACGGATTTGAGGAATTGCCCGAAACAAGTATTTCAAATCCTCCTAATTCCGATACAAATATGGCGACTCCTGAAGAAAAAAGAACGTTTATCGGCATATGTGCTGGTATTATGCGTGAAAATTATAGCGGTGAGCCCCTAGGTCTCGAATCTTTCATTACTAAAATTGAGTTAATCGAACAATTTGTCGACGAAAATTTAACTAGCATTTGTATTTCATATATTAAATCCAAACTCGATGGTAAAGCTCGAGAAGCGATACCAACTCAAGTACTTTCAGTTAACGATATAAAAACAGCACTACGTAACCGTATAAAACCCGACAACTCCAAAGTTGTGGCCGGAAAATTTGCAGCTTTGCAAGTTAATAATAATAATTACACCGATTTTGCAAAACGCGTTGAGGAATTGTCTGATGCTTTAGAGCGTTCGCTCATTATCGAAGGGATTACTCAGACCAAAGCCCGTGAAATGGCCATCGAGCAAACAGTTAACGTTTGCCGATTGAACGCAAAAACCAGTTTAGTAAAATCAATCCTTGCTTCAACCAATTTTTCTGATTCCAAGGACGTAGTAGCCAAACTGATTGTAGAGCAATCAAATGAAATAAAAGAACGTCAAGTTTTGGCATTTAGAGCGCGGAACAATAACAATTTTAGAAATTTTCAAAGTAATAACCGAGGTCGAAATTTCCAAAATCAAAATCGTAACTTTAACAACTATAGACAAAATAGACCATCCTTTAGTAACAGTAACTATGGCAACAACTTCAATCGCGGCAATCAAAGGCAAAATTCCCGTTCCAGCGGCGGAAATAGGAATCAGCCTAATAATAATAATAATAATAGCAACAATAGTCGTACTAGCAATAACAACGGTTCTAACACTTCCAATAATAGAGCTAGAAATGCAAACGTTCGGGCTTTAAACAGGGAAGCCCCTCAGGAGCGAACACTGAGGGAGGACGAGACAAATTACTAACTGATTCAGCTCACAATTTTTCTTCAAAAAACATTTATTGTCTTAACTTAAACTATTCCGATTTTATACAATTAAATATTACTGGCTCTAACAAATTTTGTACATTTCTAGTCGATACACAAGCCGACATTTCGTTAATTAAAATTTCCTCTCTTAATAAAAATTTGTCAATTAACAACAATGATACAATTAATATTACTGGAGTAACTACAGATACAGTTTCTACATTAGGTACTTTTACAACTAACTTACACTTTTCAAATTTTTATATCAAACATACGTTGCATGTGGTAGACAATGATTTCAACATTCCATCAGATGGAATACTTGGTAAGGATTTCCTAAAAACAAATAAATGCGATATCAGCTATGCAACAAATTGCATTTCCTTCTGGATAGGCAATGAAAAGATCGCACTTCCCATCCATCACGGAATGGAAAGCGATACATTTGTTATTCCACCTCGTTGCGAAGTTTATAGAATTTTCGCTTTAAAAAAAGACTCAGAACCACTTTTCGTGGATTCTCAAGAGATTTCCGACGGTGTTTTCACAGCGAAATGTATAGTTGATACTAGTAATCCGATCATTAAAGTAATAAACACCACAAATAGCGTAAAATACGTAAACAACCACAACATTCAAACCGAAAAACTTTCTAATTATCACGTTTATAAAATCAATATCCCAGTAAAACAAGATAGTCGTATTAAAGAACTTAAAAGCATTTTAGAAAAACAAATACCTAATTATGCAGAAAACAAACTTATTAACTTATGTTTACAATATTCCGATATTTTTGCGCTAGACAATGATAAGATGACAATCAACAATTTTTATGAACAAAAACTAAGACTAAACGATACGACGCCAGTATACATTAAAAATTACCGCCTACCGTATTCTCAACGTGAAGAAATCAATAAACAAGTTAATAAATTATTGGAAAACGATCTGATTGAAAATAGTTGTTCGAATTATAATAGTCCCTTGATTTTGGTACCGAAAAAAGACCTAAATGGCCAAAAATCGTATAGAATGTGCGTTGACTTTAGGGCTGTAAATAAAAAGTTAATTGCCGATAAATTTCCTTTGGCACGTGTAGACGATATTTTAGATAACCTTGGCCGTGCGAAATTCTTTTCTACATTAGATCTTTTTTCGGGTTTTCACCAAATCCCACTTCACAAAGATTCAAGAGACATAACATCTTTTAGTACTGACCGCGGAGCTTTTCGATGGAAGGTTTTACCATTTGGTCTAAACGTAGCTCCAAATTCATTTTCAAGAATGATGTCAATTGCATTTTCTGGTATTTCACCCAACCAAGCCTTTATGTATGTAGACGATATAATAGTAATCGGATGTAGCGAAGCACATCATCTCAATAATCTAAAAAAAGTTTTCGAAACCTGTAGGAAGTTCAACTTGCGACTTAACCCAAAAAAGTGTAATTTTCTTAGACCTGAAGTAACTTTCTTAGGGCATAAATGCTCAGCAAATGGTTTGCTACCAGACGATTCAAAAATTGAAGCAATTAAAAAGTTTCCTAAGCCACGCGATAAAGACGCTGTCCGAAGATTCGTGGCATTTGCAAATTATTATAGGAGATTTATCCCAAGTTTCGCTTCTTTAGCAGCTCCACTGAATCGTTTGAGTAGAAAGAAGGTTGAATTTAATTGGGATACGGCATGTGAATTAGCTTTCGAAAAACTTAGAAAAAGTCTGATTTCTCCAAAACTTTTACAATATCCAGATTTCACCAAAGAATTTTTAATTACGGTTGATGCTTCAAAGTTAGGGTGTGGTGCGATACTGAGTCAAAATCATAACGGTAACGACTTGCCAATTTGTTTTGCTTCAAAATCCTTTAGCAAATCAGAACAAAATAAACCAATAATAGAATTAGAACTTTTGGCAATATATTTTGCAATAAAGCAATTTCGTCCATATATTTATGGCACTCACTTCAAAGTTAAATCAGATCACCGTCCACTAGTTTATCTATTTAATATGAAAGATCCGTCGTCGAAACTTTCCAGAATACGTTTGGAACTGTCCGCATAAAATATAACTTTAAGAATATATTAAAGGAAAATCTAACGTAGGTGCAGACGCATTATCGCGAATTTCAATCCAAGAACTTAAAAAGTCCAATAATCAAATTTTAAAAGTACAGACGAGGTCTATGACGAAACGTCACGAACAATTACAACAATCGGCTGAAGACGTAAACGAAGAAAATGTCAAATTACAGGTAGTCGACAAGTTTTCATATAATTTTTCCAAGAAAATTCATAGGATAAAAAGCCAAATATGTCATGACAACGGCAATGATAAAATCAATTTAAAAATATATGCGCATTTAAAACATAAAAAACTCGAGTTACTTAATATTGTGTATACTAACAAAATAATGCAATTAGATGAATTACTTTTGAAGCTTGAAAAAGAAGCTGGTAAACACAACATTAAGAAAGCAGAATGGCAAAAAGATGATCAAATATTTAAATATTTTTCTATTTCAAATTTTAAAAATACAGGAAATTCAATTTTAAAAAATTTAAAAATACTATTAATAGAACCTGTTGAAACAGTTACAGACAACGACAAGAAACTTAAATTAATGGAAATTTACCACAATGACCCGATATCAGGAGGTCACTGCGGAAATAAAAAGCTTTACGCAAAAATACGTACGAAATATTATTGGAAAGGTATGACCCGTGACATTGTCAAATACGTCAAAAATTGCAAAAAATGCCTTTTGAATAAAGTCAAGCCAAAAACCAAAGAAAATTTAGTGCTTACACCAACACCCTGCAAACCTTTCGATGTCGTAGTTGTAGATACAATAGGACCTTTGCCCGAGTCGAATAATGGGAATAGGTTCGCGGTTACCATTATGTGCGACTTTAGCAAATACCTTGTTACCATATCAGTCCCTGATAAGACAGCAAAAACAATTGCAACAGCCATTTTTGAAAGCTTCATCCTCATTTATGGCATAATGAAATCAATTAAAACCGATTTAGGAACCGAATATAAAAACGAAATTTTCTCTGAATTAACCAAACTCCTAAAAATCGAACATAATTTTTCTACAGCTTACCATCATGAAACCCTAGGTACAATTGAAAGAAATCATCGGGTACTTAATGAATATTTACGAGCTTTTTTAAATGATAACTTCCCCGAATGGGACGTTTATTTGAAATATTTTACATTTTTGCATAATACAACTCCTAGTACAGTTTTTGATAATGGATTCACTCCATACGAATTAGTATTCGGTAGAAATGTTACCTTACCAAATGAAGTTCAAAAGGAACAAATCGATCCAATTTACAATGTTGAAAGTTATGCAAAAGAAGTAAAATATAGACTACAAAAAACGCATAAATTAGCAAAAGATTTAATTAATAAACATAAAATTAAAAATAAAGATCTTTATGATAAGAGGGCGCGTCCGTTAGCTATTAATATAAACGATAAGGTAGTAATACAAAAAGAACCTAGAAATAAGCATGAAAGCATTTACCAAGGACCATATATAGTCACAAAAATTGATGGAGTTAATGTTACGGTTTTTGACGAAGTAAATAAAAAGGAAAAAACCGTTCACAAAAACCGAATCAATAAGGTTAACTGAATTTTTTCTCATATAAATTTACAAACTAGCTTGTAATTAATTTTAAATTTTCAGTACTTTGTTATTAAAGCATGAAATATCAAATTAAAATTTATATTAATATTAATATACAAAAACAAAAAAAAACAAAATTTTTTTAATTTGCATGTAAATAAAATCAAAAATTAATATGCACGCACTATTTGTAATAAATATATATAATACATTAATTTAGTGCAATAGAAATTAGAAAACAAATTACATGTAAGTAATTAAATTAATATTAACTTAATTTCATATGTGAAAGAAAAAAAAATTGTTCCGATTGAACGAATGAGGAAAAAGGGGAGGAACACCCTAATATCATACATTCGTTCAACCAAAACAATTTGAAAGTCAGAGAACAAGAAGAATATGACAAATCTGATCAACTTGTCAGATTCTTCTTTTTCTAAGGAAGGGTGGTATAACCGCACTGCGTTACGCGCTTTACGCAACAAAATGCACCCCTGAGTGCAAGTGGCATCGCCGTCAGCTGTTGCTGAAAAGCAATGCCAATTGCACTCAGCAGTGGCAATGGCATTCAGCGATATAGCGAAAATGAAATTAAGTTCGTGGCTGAAAAGAAAGAGTGTGGTCGTGCAAGAAAACAACGTGTGAAATTAAACATAAAGACTATAACCTAAAAATAAGAATACATTTCTTTGAAAATTAGTTTAACTAAAGGTGAACAAACTATACATACTAAGATAAAAGAAATACTACACAAATTAAATACAAAACTAAATAAAGCAACTAAAATATAAATTCAAACAAATTTTGCACATTTATTATTGGGTGAGTGTGTGTGGGCAGAACATTTTCATGGTGTCCAAAATGGGCACCTTAAAGTGTCGAGAAAAGACGCGATGGCCTCTGGAATGTTCGAGAGAAAGGTTCTCCAGAAGATGTTTGATAAGCTTTATTCTGACATAAGGATAGCGTAATAAGTAAAATCTCCAAAGGCTTCGCTAGCTATTCATGTTATGCGAATGAACGAAGACGCTCCGGCAGGAAAGTATTTCAATCGACACCGCAGTTTGAACTCTGGGCGGACACCCCACTGGTTTGGAATATGCAGATGGAGGAAGACTTGACCTCCCTTGGTACGACTAATTGGCGTCAGTATCGCCAAACAGGAATATCTGACACGACTTACGAAACATATGCCGTATGCCGTAATTTCAGTTGTAATTTTTTATTTTTTTTGGTAGAAATAGTCAACGTTCTTCTTAACGCGTTTCTCAAACAGAGGGAGCGTGAACAAAAATTAAAAAAAATTACTTTTATGCGTAAACAGGAGACAAACCCCAAGCGCCAAAATGCAACAAAACTAACCAATCATTTAAGACAGCAGGCCAAACAAGCAAAATTGTTCAAGCTGGTGTGCACCGTTCAATAAACAAGTTTGACAAACAACCAACCAACATGATTGACTAAAAATGCGACAATGTTGCTCCGCACGATAGTTCCAATGATGACGAATATGTCTACAATGAAAACGGCCATGATAATGTGGTTGATGATTGTGTTTTTTTGTTGTTGTTGTTATTGTTCATGTTGATGACGGCAATCGCTGTGATTGCCACTGTGCGTGGAATGTTTGTTAAGTAGCAAAAGCAATTAATGCATAGAAGAAAATAATCAAATAAAATAACAACAACAAATGATTGAGGCAAATAGCAGCAGAAATATGCGGCACGTTTACAAAGCACGAATCGCTTCCAGCCCCAAAATTGGGAAAGAGTGGCGATATGACTGTAGGCGTACAATGATCCCAAGATGGAACATCATAAGACTTGTGATGGGGAAGTAGAAAAAGCGTTTCCTATAGTATATAAAGTTAAAATATGCTTTTACTCTTGGTATGTTATTACACTATGATATTGTAACGAATATAGGGAAACTCCACTTATTTTACACCTTCTACTAAAGTTCGTATCGCTAAATTGTTGAATAAATAACTCCAATATTCAATAATGCAAAATGGTCTTTATTAGACTACTTTAAAAGTACTTCACAATAACACTTATACTTCGCAACCAATAGCGTGCTTAAATCAAACTAATTTTTGACTACTCAGCTTGCGCTCTTTTATACTCTCTAGTGTATGCGTTCCTCATAATCATATGCGTGTGTATGTGTAGCAATTTTCCTCTACAAGTGTGTGCGCGTAATATCTCTTCGTGCCTCATATATATGGGTGTAAATGATGATTGATATGTTTACTAGGGATGGTAATATTCGTCACAATGCCGTTCACCAAAGTCCGATCGTCCCGATCAGACAAATCTCCCGATCCAGCCGCTGCTAGCCTCTCCAACTGAACCACCCCTCTACTTCTTGGTTTCTTAATTGTTTGTATGCGGTAGATGGTATCACTGATCCTCTTCACACCTTTGTACGGGCCTTCCAAACTGCACCAAAATTTGGATGGAACACCTTTCCGATAGTAGGGGTTGTATATCTGTACCAAATCTCCCTCCAAGAAACCTTCCGAATTATTGTTCTTGTCGTACCTGTGTTTCTTCCTATTACTCATTATCCTGGACTGTTCCCTCACAACCTGTTGTTTGGCCAATAAACTACTTCATAGGGCTTGATCTTGACGAATTGGCTTTGCATAATCAGTATCGTGTTGACGTTTCACAAGACTAGTGTGCGCTGGCTTGAAACCACCCTTGCATTCTTTCTGGAAAATTCTTTTAGTCGTTTTAGTGCGCCCATTAGTGTTTATCAACGCCAGTGTTTTTCCCGCAGGCACCTTCGGTTTTGATTTGTTTGCCCCATTCGTTCCATCAACCCTTGCCCGATCTGCTGCTTTTGACTTTTGTGGTTTTTGTCGAATCTTTTTAACCAGCACTCGCTTACTGCTAAACCATTGCTCAAAACTGAAGTTAAGTAGCACATCTTTGTTCTTATACTACATAATCCTTCTGTACATATCGATCCTGATGTCATAGTCAACTAAGAAATCTACTACCAATATGACTTCATCGACGATCTCCGCCTCAACGAATTTGTGTAGAACCATGACCTCCCCAGTTAAGACTTCACATACCACTTCTCCCTGAACTTGGTTATACTCGTCAGTAATCGTACGCAATATTGCTCCAGGTAATGGCTTTACTCTCCTGTTGACCAAATCAAATCGGATTAAAGAATGAGATGCGCCCGTATCTACAGTCAGTATACGTTCCTTGCCATCCACATTTCCTTTGAGGAAAGTTCTCGATCTTTACATCTGACCCGCTCTTGCTTATCTCCTCCAGCTTGGCGTTTACGACCAGCCAAGTTGGAACTACCATGACCGGTGCTGCAGTGACGTGCAATGTGACTTCGGTTACCGCACTTGAAACACTTGATAACGTCGGCATTTTTCTGTTGTAATCCCTTCAGTGCTTCCAAAATTGTGTGTACCCAATCTGGACTTTCCACTTCCACGCTATGAGCTTTGGATGCGGGCTTACTAAAAAGTGACGCTGTTTCCTGGGTCAGTGCATGGGATACCATTTCAACAAATGTTGACTTTGGGTTCGCATATGTAGCTCGTTTCGTTTCGACGCCCGGTATTCCATTTATAAAGCTCTGAATTTTTACCCTCTCGGTGTATTCCATGGGCGCGCAAACTCCTGCAAAGTCTCATTCGGTTTTGGTTACGGTTTTCCAAATCAATTTGGTATATATGTTTCCTGTGTTCGCTTCCGTATCGCTTCTCTAGAGCGCTCATCAGTGTTTCATAGTTGTTCCGTTCGTACTCTGGAATTGTCTGCAAGATTTCAGCTGCAGGCCCTTTCAATGCCACGAACAGTGCAGCAACTTTGTCTTCAGCACTCCAGTTGTTCACTGCTGCGGTCTCCTCAAACAGAATCTTAAACACCTGGAAAAGAACGGAACCGTCAAAAGATGGTGTCTTTACCTTTGGATTACTCGCTGAAACTGCTGGGCGATTTATTCGCAACTCCTGTATACGACCTATCAAAGCTTCTATCCCGGCATCAATTTTTTCCTCTAGCTGTATTTTTGTATCCTGTGCTTCCAGCTTTGATGTTACCCTTGCTTCCTGTGATTATAACTGCGAAAACATTTGTGCCACCTGCAATGATAAGCGCTCCTCTTGTGCTTCCATCTTGGATGTTATTTGTGACGTCATTTCTGAAAAAAGTGCTTCTTATCGTGTCTCCTGTGATTCCAGTTGAGTTTCCATCTTAGATGTTATACAATTCTGCTCGGATTCTAGTGGATATGCTATATATGTCTTCTGGCAATCCAGTTGAAATGCGACTGTCGATGTTTGAGCAGATATTGCAGCCAATATCATGTTCAAGTCTGTGCTCGAAACTTTCTGCGATGTTTCGTTTTTCTCTTCAATTTTAGTTATTGTCTCGTCCCCATCAGTATGAAAGACATCATCGTCCACATTAATTCCTTCCGACTCCATTGCCTCTCGCAGCCGTGCTTGAAGTTCGGGGTTATTGCCGGTTGTATTCAATCCACGGTTCTCGAACTCCTTTTTAAGTTCCTGTATCCTTAATTCACTTAACTTTGCCATGTCCAACATCAACAATTCCTCTTCTCACACCACTTGTAACAAATTTAGGGAAACTCCACTGATTTTGCACCTTCTACTAAAGTATAGCTAAATTGCTGAATAAATAACTCCAATATTCAATAATGCAAAATGGCCTTTATTAGACTACTTTAAAAGTACTTCACAATAACACTTATACTTCGCAACCAATAACGTGCTTAAATCAAATTGATTTTTATAACTTTGAGTGGATAACGATTGTTTATGCAGGTAGGTATATAGAGGAATCGCGGTAGATAGAGACTTCCATATATCAAAAAAATCGCGAGGTCTTCTGCTTAAAGACAATACAATACGACATCAATTTTAATGGCATAGGCGCTGGGCATGAGGCCTCTATACTAATAAGTAGTCATTAATATTGATAGAATTGATGTCCCCTTCATGTGATATTTTTATACTCAGTTGAGCAGAGCTCACAGAGTATATTAAGTTTGATTGGATAACGGCTGGTTGTACAGGTATAAAGGAATCGAGATAGATATAGACTTCCATATATCAAAATCATCAGGATGGAAAAAAAATTTGATTGAGCCATGTCCGTCCGTCCGCCCGTTAACACGATAACTTGAGTAAATTTTGAGGTATCTTGATGAAATTTGGTATGAAGGTTCCTGAGCACTCATCTCAGATAGCTATTTAAAATGAACAATATCGGACTATAACCACGCCCACTTTTTCGATATAGAAAATTTCGAAAAACCGAAAAAGTGCGATAATTCATTACCAAAGACGGATAAAGCGACTAAACTTGGTAGGTGGGTTGAACTTATGACGCAGAATATAAAATTAGTAAAATTTTGGACAATGGGCGTGGCACCGCCCACTTTTAAAAGAAGGTAATTTAAAACTTTTGCAAGCTGTAATTTGGCAGTCGTTGAAGATATCATGATGAAATTTGGCAGGAACGTTACTCCTATTACTATATATACACTTAATAAAAATTAGCAAAATCGGAGAAGGACCGCGCCCACTTTAAAAAAAAAAATTTTTTTAAGTAAAATTTTAACAAAAAATTTAATATCTTTACAGTATATAAGTAAATTATGTCAACATTCAATTCCAGTAATGATATGTTGCGACAAAATACAATAATAAAAGAAAATTTCAAAATGGGCGTGGCTCCGCCCTTTTTCATTTAACTTGTCTAGGATACTTTTAATGCCATAAGTCGAACAAACATTTACCAATCCTTTTGAAATTTTGTAGGGGCATAGATTTTATGACGTTAACTGTTTTCTGTGAAAATGGGCGAAATCGGTTGAAGCCACGCCCAGTTTTTATACACAGTCGTCCGTCTGTCCTTCCGCATGGCCCTTAACACGATAACTTGAGCAAAAATCGACATATCTTTACTGAACTTAGTTCATACTTATCTGAACTCACTTTATCTTGGTATAAAAAATGAACGAAATCCGACTATGACTACGCCCACTTTTTCGATATCGAAAATTACGAAAAATAAAAAAAATGCCATAATTCTATACCAAATACTAAAAAAGCGACGAACATGGTAATTGGATTGGTTTATTGACGCGAAATATAACCTTAGAAAAAACTTTGTAAAATGGTTGTGACATCTACTATATTAAGTAGAAGAAAATGAAAAAGTTCTGCAGTGCGAAATAAAAACCCTTGAAATCTTGGCAGGTATTACATATATAAATAAATTATCGGTATCCAACAGATGATGTTCTGGGTCACCCTGGCCCACATTTTGGTCGATATCTGGAAAACGCCTTCACATTTACTACTACCACCACTCCCTTTCAAAACTCTCATTAATACCTTGAATTTGATACCAACACGACGATACAAACACATTCTAGAGTCACCCCTGGTGATATCCCTAAACGGCGTCCACCTATAGAACTAAGCCCCACGCCCTTTTAAAATACTCATTAACACCTTTCATTTGATACCCATATCGTACAAACAAAGTCTACGTTGCGAAACGAAAGAAGAGGCGTCCACCTATACAACTACCACCACTCCCTTTTAAAATACTCATTAGCACCTTTTTTTGATACCCATATTGCACAAGCGCATTCTAGAGTCACCCCTTGTCCACCTTTATGGCGATATCTCGAAAAGGTGACCACCTATACAACAACCATTACTCCCTTTTAAAACCCTCATTAATACCTTTAATTTTATACCCATATCGTACAAACACATTCTAGAGTCACCCCTCCACCTTTATGGCGATATTTCGAAACGGCTTCCACCTATACAACAAAGGTCCACTCCCTTTTAAAATACTCATTAACACCTTTCGTTTGATACCCATATTGTACAATCGCATTCTAGAGTCACCCCTGGTCCACCTTTATGGCGATATCTCTGAAAAGGCGACCACCTATACAACTACCACCACTCCCTTTTAAAACCCTCATTAATACCTTTAATTTGATACCCATATCGTACAAACAAATTCTAGGGTCACCCCTGGTCCACCTTTAGGGCGATATCTCGAAACGGCGTCCACCTATGGAACTAAGCATCACTTCCTTTAAAATACTCATTAACACCTTTCTTTTGATTCCCATATTGTACAAACAAATTCTAGGGTCACCCCTGGTCCACCTTTATGGCGATATCTCGAAACGGCGTCCACCTATGGAACTAAGGATCACTTCCTTTAAAATACTCATTAACACCTTTCTTTTGATACCCATATTGTACAAACAAATTCTACAGTCAACCCTGATCCACCTTTATGGCGATATCCCTAAACGGCGTCCACCTATAGAACTATGGCCCACTCCCTCATAAAATACTCTTTAGTGCCTTCATTTGATAGACATATCATACAAACGCATTCCAGGGTTTCCTTCGGTTCATTTTCCTACATGGTATTTTCCCTTATGTTGTCACCATAGCTCTCAACTGAGTATGTAATATTCGGTTACACCCGAACTTAACCTTCTTTACTTGTTCTTTTATTCTTTTATTATTTTAGGAGTTGAAAAAAAAGAATCGAAATTTGTTTCTTTAAAGAGTGATTGGTTTTGGTCTTACTTGGTCACAAAAAAATTTACTCATTTGAATCATTAAGTAGTTTACATGGTAAACATGGAAGTGTCAAACTCTGATCAACATTAATTGCATGTAAACTGGGCTTAATACTATGTACATTGTACAAACACACATCAAATTGGCAATTTATACCATTGGGCAATTTATTACGCAATTTATCGTATAATAAATTGTAATAATAAATTGCCAATTTAAAAAAAAATTGCGTAATAAATTGTTTCAAACTGCAAATGCAACCTTTTAAAGTGTGTTTATTGAGTGGATTTAAACGTCAGTTACGCATGGCTCAACTATATGCTTGGCTCATCTCATCAGCTGATTTTATTAAACGGGTTTATTTAGGTTTTGTAGGTTTTTGGAATTTAGTTCGGAACCCGATGACAATGCAATAATAAGAAAGAAAAAAATCGCCGTTAGGTGGCGCAAGGATCGAGGTATTCACAAAAATCTTATTTGTGGTCCGATTTGGCTCATACTTGGAACACATAATACATACAAGAATAGAAAGCGACATATGAAAAAAAAATAGCCGCTAGGTGGCGCAAGGATCGAGGTATTCACAAAAATCGTATTTGTGGTCCGATTTGGCTCATATTTGGAACACATAATACATACAAGAATAGAAAGCGACCTATGAAAAAACCGCCGCTAGGTGGCGGAAGGATCGAGATATTCAGCGGTTCAAGTACTAGTCGGTCCGTGGTCCATTTCCCTTAGATAAAAGTGTCGTAATACTAATCTAGGCAAATGACTACCTAACTACCAAATTTCAGGGAAATCGTACGATGAATAGAATTTGTTCGAATAGACCGGTCCCTGGTCCACCTCCCTGAAAGAATTGTTTTATCGGTAAGAATCATCCTCGTACTTCAGGAAATATGCCAACAAAAATAATTCGCGAAATCGGTCCAACCGTTCTCAACTTTTGGGCTTAGCAACACATTCAGGCAATTAGGGCTGTACCTACAAATTTTACCCTACTTTAACTAGCGAACACTTTTTTACAAATTACACTGTCATAGAATCCAGAACTATGTTCTTCCTTTATGTTGCCTTGTAATTCGGTTTCCAAAGAAAACTCGGACTGTTCCTCTGTTGCTCCTCGTCTTTGAGGAATGCTCAGTCTTTTTGCAACCTCAAAGACTAGAGAGTGTTCTGATCCATTACTATAACGGAAGTATTAAAACTTTTTTTCATCACCTTTTCCCTTTTGCAGAATTGTTTCGGTGCTTTTAGCTATGTGTAAAGCTTTAAGCTGTTAAAGCCAGTCTCTCCATACCTTTTCGTAAAGTTTTTCTAAATGCATCGATCCGTCGGCTCCTAACGGAACTTTTTGCACTCCTTTTGGTTTTTGAAATGCGTTCACAATTTAAAAACGCTAGCTCAGCGGGAAGTTATATAAAATTTGATCTCACGACTCCTATATTCGGTAGAATTTTCTAATTATCTCGACTTCTGCATTATCTAGCGGAAACTTTTTCCCCTTTTCCTGCATTTCATGATATCCTGAACTATGTGCAAGGTTTCAAGCTGAGGTTAAATGAGTTACTTAGAAATCGATCACAAGCTTCCCTCTGTTCTGTATGGATTTTGTAAGGATTTTTAAATATCTCGAATCTTACACTGTCTTGAAAAATTGTTTTCTCCTTAATGTTGCATTTTAGTACGGCTCTAAGCTATTTTAGGTTCCAAGTTTACAGGGAAAATACTTAAAATTCCAGGGCTTTCACCAAAAAAGGTACGCTGGCTGTATGATCTGGTATGTCACCGTAAAATAAAGGGCCGACAGAGATTGCTTGACCTGGCTATTTCTAAGGCAACTGTCACGGTGATTTCTTGGCCGAAGCAGGCACTTGCGAACAGAGCGGTGCTGCCAGTAGTGACTTTGGGATCGCATTGGCCACTTGCTCTCAGTATTTGGACAGTTGGATCTTGAGCCATCCAAGCCAGCTCTAGTCTGACACCTCATTTTGTCAGGGGAACAGTCATACAAAACGAAAGTTTCCTAGTACAGGTTTAATGACTTTCTCCGGAGTGGTGGTAGTCGGAAGCAGAACGGGACAGCGCCCATCGGCGCTTAAGTTTGAGCTACATGGATTTAAATTTAGTGAGTGACTATTTCGCAAATACCTACGACGAAACCAGTTAAGATAGCGATAAAAAATCTTCAAAGGAGCGATTGGCATTTCGTATGACATCACAATGTTAAAAGTGTCGGTTAATAGCACTGTGGGGAAGATTAGAACTGGATTTATCTCAAAACGCGAAAGTTCGCTGCAGGGGTATTTTGACTCAAAATTCGTTAAATATATGGAAGAATGTGGCAGAACAAAGGCTTAACCAAATGCCCAAGTGATCTCATAACTAGGAAGCCGCCGCCTAACATAGGCTACCCAATCTTACTCTATCTAATTTAAATAAGCAATTCTGATTTTGTATTTGCATTCTTTGCCGCAACAATATTGTCTCGCAGCTCGCCCATCAACGCTTCATGGTTGATCCGTTCTCCCAGGGAAAAGTCTAGATCTCTTGCCCTTACATATTGGATAGGACAATTTTGGTATAAAAAATCTTACTTAGACCAGAAGGAGCCAATGCAATGAAAAGCTGATATAGAAGGGCGATCCAGTTTTCCCTTGCGTTCTGAGAGCTTTTTAAAGACAAAAAATATATATAAGTGAACAAAAATTATGTAACCTTGTGATAATACACAACTGGGTATAAATATTCTGAAAAATTCTAATATATCACTCAGCATAATGATTGAGCAAAATGTATCGCCAAATCGCAAACTCGTACGTACAACTCAATTTCTCAATAAAAATATTTTATCATTAGATGTGTTGAAAAGTCAAGCGAGTCATCTTAAGCGAGTGACAAGAACCGGCGGGTGTGCCAAGCACAAGTGCATACAACGGAGGCGTTTTTTTTTTTTCTTAGACAAGCTACTATAAATTTTGTCTGGCTCTAACTCAGCTCATCGTGGCTGTAGTTGTAGTTGTGCTACTGTTGTTGTTGGTGCCGTCATCATAGCTATCGCCAACGCAGTCTGCTATATGCCAGTTGTTATGACCAAAAAATACGGCTCTACCGTAGCAAAGCAGCGGAAACTCTGACGAAAATGACATGCAATACTAAAAAATTTACCGACAGATTTTTTGTCAACTTCAAGTTTTGGAAAGCAAATCAGTGTATTTTTGCAAGTTAGAAAGATGAGCGTGGGAAGTCGATTTGGTTCAATTTGAACCATTTTTCACCAAAAAATTTACCTCGTCTCTAATTACTTACGCTCAATCCATTGAAGGATCTTTCTTACCGAAAGTAATACTTTTCGCAGCGATGAGAAGTAAAGTGCTCTTCTATAAGTCTCTCATAACACCCGACCTGATTACGAGCGAAATTGTGAATGTTATTAGCAAATATATGAGATAATTCAAAATTGATTTCTGGTGCGACATTAGATATCTTATAACTTTAAGCCATAGAACTGTTGACACCGAAAACGATATTGTAACGAATTTTGGGAGATTCCTGTTTATTATGCAACATTTGCTAACGTTGTAATCTCTGAACTGTCGAACAAATAACTCAAATATTCAGTATGGCGGCCACCGTGGTGTGATGGTAGCGTGCTCCGCCTACCACACCGGATGCCCTGGGTTCAAACCCCGAGCAAAGCAACATCAAAAATTTTAGAAATAAAGTTTTTCAATTAGAAGAAAATTTTTCTAAGCGGGGTCGCCCCTCGGCAGTGTTTGGCAAGTACTCCGGGTGTATATCTGCCATGAAAAGCTGTCAGTGAAAACTCATCTGCCTTGCAGACGCCGTTCGGAGTCGACATAAAATCATGTAGGTCCCGTCCGGCCAATTTGTAGGGATAATCAAGAGGAGCACGACGCAAATTGGAAGAGAAGCTCGGCCTTAGATCTCTTCGGAGGTTATCGCGCCTTACATTTATTTATTTTTAAGATATTCTTTATTTACACTACTTTGGCACTTAGTAGTAATTCACAGTTACAATTCTCGCATTCTTCACGTACAACTTGTTAAAATCAAACTTATTTCTGGTTCCTCAGCTTGCGCTGCTTTCATACTCTCAGTTAACTCATTTGTATCTCATGCTTGGTTATTTAGCTATATACAAGGATATCTGTAGTTTATGTAAAGTCGTATGCTTTATTGCCGTCTATATGCGCGAAATATTCTTTCCAGTTAACTGCTGATTGTTTGTGTGAAATATTTTCTTCGCTTCAAGCTGCTGGTTATGTGTGTGAAATATTCTTCGTTAGCTTCTATGTATGTGTGTATATGGCTTACTGTGATTGTATAGCATTTATTTATTAACTGCACTGTGACGCATCGAAATTGCTAATATTCGCCGCAATATTGTTTTGAATAGTGTTCTATAAATGCGCCGACTTAAAGCCAAATTAAACTTCCTTAACCCTAACGCCATAGTCGTAACCATACCCATATCCATAATCATCTCAATGTGATCGATTAATGGTGCCTTAACCTAACTATCGTGAAAATTTCATAAAAAGAAGAAAACGCAAAAAATTACCAACATATTCCACAAAAAATTAATCTCTTAGTCATAACGTATCCAAAACAATGAAGAAAAACTAAAAAAAGTTATTAAATTCACCAACTCAAATATATTTAGGTTATGGATATGGCGAGAAACCAAAAACCAATTGATTGGTTATGGCGTTAGCGTTATGGTATGGCACCACTAATCGATTACATTCCTTTCCATAAGGTAGGTTCGATCAACTGATTTATGTGGTTATGGCTTTATGGTTATAAGTCACCATTAATTCGCCCTTTACGCTTGGAAGGCGCTACATAGATTCGCGTAACTCTGCAAACCATCGCGACGGTTCCTTGTAAACTTCTCACTGACGGCTCGGTGATGTTGTGTGAATAGGTAAGAACGATGAGGCTCATATTGCATTCTTATCGACAACCATGTCTTGCAACACACGAAGAGCAGGCTTCACTGTCTTTGAAAAAACATTGGACTGTGTTCAGACTTAGCCAAAATTGACGCTTTGTAGATTTCGTCGTATTATTCTTTTACGTTTTGTATTTTATGCTGAAGATTTTGGGCCAGGGTATATTTTGTATTAATTTTCCCAAAAGGAGCTTTTCGGTCGATGAAACTAAAAATTTTTTTGTTTGAGTTATTTAGTGTGAAAGGAGTACTTATTTGCTATCGTTCACCAACTTGTTTGTCTTGGTTTTACTAGTACTCGACCATCCAATGCCTTTTAACTTCAATCGTGACGAGCTAAGCAAATTATTCCTCGCCTCAATCCAAAAATGAACAACTTCTCAACTTTCCCCAAACCAGTTACTTAACACACTTCAAGCCCCATTCATTTCTCTCACTAATGTGCCATTTGTTGTTGCAAGTTATGTTTACGACCTGTAAGTTATGCTTACAGACGGTTTAATCTGGTTATATTAATCATTGCCTAGATGGCCGGACTAGTACCTTAATGGTGCTTTGTTATCGAAACGTACCGGCTCTATATCCGGAAAGGACCATCAACATCGATAACACTTCCCAAAACATTCGTGGGGTGTCTTTATAATTAACACAAACAACATCCCAGATTTGAAGTCCAGCGAAGAATCACTCTTGCCAATAAATGCTACTTTAGATTAGGTAGGCAATTGAAAAGTAAATTCCTCTCTCGGCAAACGAAAATCATGTTCTACAAGTCACTTATCGCACCCTTTCTGATATATGATGTAGAAGCATGGACCATGACAACATCAGATGAGGCGGCTCTGGGAGTGTTCGAGAGAAAAGTTCTTCGAAAGATTTACGGACCTCTACGCGTTTGCGACGGGGAGTACCGAATAAGATTAAATGATAAGCTCTACGAACGTTATGATGACATCAATATTGTCCAGCGAATTAAAACACAGTGGCTACGCTGGCTAGGTCCTGTTCAGTAACAAAATATTAGGTGGCATGTAACTGCATTGCGGACAGTCTTTGTTTCCATACTGTTCAATGTTTCTTTCTTAAATTTTATTTTTATTTGCGATCAGTGGGAGCTGCTTATATTAGTTGACTTCGTCGTAAGTTTTTCATAAGTCACAACTGGGAAGACGGGTGTTGAAGACATGATCGAGTTTTCGGACTAAGTCCGCCCCCTCCGTCTGGCAACACCCGGCCAGTGCGGCCAAGCGCAAGCAGTGCAGCTCAGCTGTGGCTTGCCAGCCACCACGGCTCTCACTCTCATTGTTTTTAGTTTACCTTAAAGTACCCACGCAAACGCATCATCGTGCCAGCAACGTTCGCCTTTTTATTTTTTTTACCGCCCGCCCGCCGTCGCGCAAATATCCAGTACTTTCATTTAATATATTTCTAAACTTTGTAATTTCCGTTTGCTATATTGGTTTCAAAGTGAAAATAATAAATACGTTAACTACATTTTAAATCCCCTTTATTATTATAAAGTGCACAGTGCTGTGTTAGTGCTAAAAGTTTTTAGACATGGTCCTTTGGTGCTAAAAAAGCAACCAGCGACAGAAATTTTAAAGTTACATAAAATACATTTTTACATAAAAACAACAAAAGTGCACGCGTCGGTACGGACACAAAACAAAAAAAAAAAAAGAAACTTAAAATTGCGTGCTTAATCAAAATTACTTAAAATAAATTTGAATAGACGAGTGCTTTAAATAAATATTATATAAACATACATACAACTATATATACAAAAAAACTTGTCTACCCAAAACGACAAAACAAAAATTACATTAAGGTGTGAAAAAAAAAAAATTTTGAAATTACAAATTTATAAAAGTGGGTGAATAAAAGAAAAAGAAAAGCTTAAAGAAAATCAAAATAGTTGTGAAAAAAAAGCAAGAAAATAAATTGGAAAAATTTGAAAATTTTGAAAAATAATATTTTAAATAAATTGTTGAAAACCCAATCACGAGCACTCAACAAAAGAAAGATTTGTGAACAAAAAATAATAAAAATTGTAGAGAAAAGAAAAAATTTAGAAATCAAAAAAAATTGAGAAAAAATTTAACATTGAGGAAAAAGAAAGTGTAAACAAAAAGTATTACAAAAGAATCGAAAAAGGAAACAAAACCACAGAGAAAGTGAATTTGGAAAAAATAAAAGTTGGAAAACATTACAACAAAAGCACAAACTCAAAAAATATACAACAACAACATTAACTACACAACATAAAGGAGGTACAACATTACAACACAGCATATCAACGAGGAGCACATTACAACCAAAGTTAAAGGACAACACAAAACCAACAAGTAACACACAGCTCATATAAAAATGTCTGAGTAAGTACTCTCGTTACCCAATATATTCCCATATATATTCCCTCCGTCTAACGTACGGACCCCAAATCTAAAATCCCAAAATTTATATACCCCTCCGATCTAAAGATCCGGACTCTGGGTATATAACCCAAATCAAAAAGCCTAAACGGCAAAATATTTCATTGGCTTACTCACTGTTACCAACAGGTACAGTCCCATCAAAAAACCCATATAAATTTTTCAACAAGTAAATTTGCATTCCCGTACCAACGGAAAATCCATTGCCCGGTTCTATATACCCAAAAAGTTCGTTGCGCTAAACATCGACGTAATTATAACAAGTAAGGAAGGCTAAGTTCGGGTGTAACCGAACATAACATACTCAGTTGAGAGCTATGGAGACAAAATAAGGAAAATCTATCTGGGGTAACCCTGGAATGTGGTTGTATAACATGTGTATCAAATGAAAGGTATTAAAGAGTATTTTAAGAGAGAGTAGGCCATAGTTCTATGGATGAACGCCATTAGGGATATCGCCATAAAGGTAGACCAGGGCTGACTCTAGAATTTGCTTGTACGATATGGGTATCAAATGAAAGGTGTTACTGAGCATTTTAAGAGGGAGTGGGCCTTAGGTCTATCGGTGGACGCCTTTTCGAGATGTCCCCATTAAGGTGGACCAGGGGTGATTCTATAATGTGTTTGTACGATATGGGTATCAAATGAAAGCTGTTAATGAGTATTTTGAAAAGGAGTGATCCTTAGTTCCATAGGTGGACGCCGTTTCGAGATATCGCCATAAAGGTGGACCAGGGGTGTCTCTAGAATGTGTTTGTACGATATGGGAATCAAATGAAAGGTGTTACTGAGCATTTTAAGAGGGAGTGGGCATTAGGTCTATAGGTGGACGCCTTTTCGAGATATCGCCATTAGGGTGGGCCAGGGGTGACTCTAGAATGTTTGTACGGTATGGGTATCAAACGAAAGGTGTTACTGAGCATTTTAAGAGGGAGTGGGCATGAGGTCTATAGGTGGACGCCTTTTCGAGATATCGTCATTAGGGTGGGCCAGGGGTGACTCTAGAATGTGTTTGTACGATATTTGCATCAAACGAAAGGTGTTACTGAGCATTTTAAGAGGGAGTGGGCATTAGGTCTATAGGTGGACGCCCTTTCGAGATATCGCCATTAGGGTGGGCCAGGGGTGACTCTAGAATGTTTGTACGATATGGGTATCAAACGAAAGGTGTTACTGAGCATTTTAAGAGGGAGTGGGCATTAGGTCTATAGGTGGACGCCTTTTCGAGATATCGCCATTAGGGTGGGCCAAGGGTGACTCTAGAATGTGTTTGTACGATATGGGTATCAAATGAAAGGTGGTAAGGAGTATTTTAAAAGGGAGTAATCCTTAGTTCTATAGGTGGACGCCTTTTCGAGATATCGCCATAAAGGTGGACCAAGGGTGACTCTAGAATGTTTGTACGATATGGGTATCAAACGAAAGGTGGTAATGAGTATTTTAAAAGGGAGTAATCCTTAGTTCTCTAGGTGGACGCCTTTTCGAGATATCGCCATAAAGCTGGACCAAGGGTGACTCTAGAATGTTTGTACGGTATGGGTATCAAACGAAAGGTGTTACTGAGCATTTTAAGAGGGAGTGGGCATTAGGTCTATAGGTGGACGCCTTTTCGAGATATCGCCACTAGGGTGGGCCAGGGTGACTCTAGAATGTGTTTGTACGATATGGGTATCAAATGAAAGGTGGTAATGAGTATTTTAAAAGGGAGTAATCCTTAGTTCTATAGGTGGACGCCTTTTCGAGATATCGCCACCATGGGTGGGTGTTACTGAGCATTTTAAGAGGGAGTGGGCATTAGGTCTATAGGTGGACGCCTTTTCGAGATATCGCCATTAGGGTGGGACAGGGGTGACTCTAGAATGTTTGTACGATATGGGTATCAAACGAAAGGTGTTACTGAGCATTTTAAGAGGGAGTGGACATTAGGTCTATAGGTGGACGCCTTTTCGAGATATCGCCATTAGGGTGGGCCAGGGTGACTCTAGAATGTGTTTGTACGATATGGGTATCAAATGAAAGGTGGTAATGAGTATTTTAAAAGGGAGTAATCCTTAGTTCTATAGGTGGACGCCTTTTCGAAATTTCGCCATTAGGGTGGGCCAGGTGTGACTCTAGAATATTTGTACGATATGGGTATCAAACGAAAGGTGTTACTGAGCATTTTAAGAGGGAGTGGACACTAGGTCTATAGGTGGACGCCTTTTCGAGATATCGCCATTAGGGTGGGCCAGGGGTGACTCTAGAATGTTTGTACGATATGGGTATCAAACGAAAGGTGTTACTGAGCATTTTAAGAGGGAGGGGGCATTAGGTCTATAGGTGGACGCCTTTTCGAGATATCGCCATTAGGGTGGGACAGGGGTGACTCTGGTATGTTTTTGTACGATATGGATATCAAATTAAAGGTATTAATGAGGGTTTTAAAAGCGAGTGGCCCTTAGATATATATGTGAAGGCGTTCTCGCGATATCGACCAAAATGTGGACCAGGTGATCCAGAAAATCATCTGTCGGGTACTGCTAATTTATTTATATATGCAATACCACTAACAGTATTCCTGCCAAGATTCCAAGGGCTGTTGATTTCGCCTTGTAGAACTTTTTCATTTTCTTCTACTTAATATGGTAGGTGTCACACCCATTTTACAAAGTTTTTTCCAAAGTTATATTTTGCGTCAATAAACCAATTCAGTTACCATGTTTCATCCCTTTTTTCGTATTTGGTATAGAATTATGGCATTTTTTTCATTTTTCGTAATTTTCGATATCGATAAAGTGGGCGTGGTTATGGTCAGATTTCGCCCATTTTTATACCAAGAAAAAGTGAGCTCAGGTAAGTACGTGGGCTAAGTTTAGTAAAGATATATCGGATTTTGCTCAAGTTATTGTGTTAATGGCCGAGCGGAAGGACAGACGGTGGACTGTGTATAAAAACTGGGCGTGGCTTCCACCGATTTCGCCCATTTTCACAGAGAACAGTTACCGTCATAGAATCTATGCTCCTACCAAATTTGAGAAGGATTGGTAAATTTTTGTTCGACTTATGGCAATAAAAGTATTCTAGACAAACTAAATGAAAATGGGCGGAGCCACGCCCGTTTTGAAATTTTCTTTTATTTTTGTATTTTGTTGCATCATATCATTACTGGAGTTGAATTTTGACTTAATTTACTTATATACAGTAAAGATATTAAATTTTTTGTTAAAATTTGAATTTTAAAAAATTTTTTTTTAAAAAGTGGGCGTGTTCTTCATCCAATTTTGCTAATTTTTATTTAGCACATATAGAGTAATAGTAGTAACGTTCCTGCCAAATTTCATCATGATATCTTCAACGACTGCCAAATTACAGCTTGCAAAACTTTTAAATTACCTTCTTGTAAAAGTGGGCGGTGCCACGCCCATTGTCCAAAATCTTACTAATTTTCTATTCTGCGTCATAACGTCAACCCATCTACCAAGTTTCGTCGCTTTATCTGTCTTTTGTAATGAGTTATCGCACTTTTTCGGTTTTTCGAAATTTTCGATATCGAAAAAGTGGGCGTGGTTATAGTCCGATATCGTTCATTTTAAATAGCGATCTGAGATGAGTTCTCAGGAACCTACATACCAAATTTCATCAGATACCTCAAAATTTACTCAAGTTATCGTGTTAACGGACGGACAGACGGACGGACGGACGGACGGACGGACATGGCTCAATCAAATTTTTTTTCGATCCTGATTATTTTGATATATGGAAGTCTATATCTATCTCGATTCCTTTATATATGTACAACCAACCGTTATCCAATCAAACTTAATATACTCTGTGAGCTCTGCTCAACTGAGTATAAAAATATATACGTATATATGTAATATATGTATATACCCACTTAGTTCGGTAATATCACCCGAGCTACACATTTTTCCAGCGTGAAATTCACCGCTGCCCAATTTACCCTTATATACATATATTACATAAAATATATTTTACAAAAAAACCCATAGCAACAAACTTTGCCAAATTTTTGTCACTTTTCCAAAGTTTATTTTACCGGTGCACCCAATATTAATTCTGCATACAAACCTACAAGTATATGCACTCATAATACCCACACGCACTTGTATATCTTTTTGCATAAGCCAAAAACCCACCCTCAACAAAGTAATTGCATGAGCATATGTAACAACATAATAGAAGGAATCAACAAAGAAGATCATCGGTTACATATTTTGCATACATTTACTTTGTCAATAGAGATCAAGTGCATTGGCACGGCAAACAAAAGGTTGTTGGTACACCACAGTTTGTCGGCAAATATATTTCACCCATATATATAAATACATACATACGTACTATATACCCATATTACTTGTGCTCAGACGCGCTGAGACAAGTACATATAACAAAGCGAAAAGCCGGTACACATTAGGCCGGTCTCAAAAAATAAAAAATAAAATCCCAGTGAACACAAATATTATAATATTTATATTATTATATACCCACATTACTTGTACTCAGAAGCGCTGAGACAAGCCCGTATAAAGAACCAAGCGTACATTAGGCTGGTTTCAAAAAAAAAAAAATTTTTTTTTCCTTTTGACAAAACATTTTTTCGATTTTCACAGCTTAATAAAAGCTCCCATTTCTTGGTAAATTACATTAAATTATAATGCCAAAAACAAACGAAACCCAAAAATTGACCACTGCAGACCAACGCCTGCAGGAATTTATATATGACGGTAACCAATTAGAGGTTTACTGCTCGAGATGGTCACCCTCCCAAGCTACCGATTTATCAGAGTGTATGCTTAAGGTCAAACTAGAAGACCTTGATAAAATATGGGCAAAGGTGCTAGAGTCCCATCGAGAAGTAAGTTTCTCAGATAATTACACAGAGGTCAGCGGCTCGGTTGAGCAAAAATTCGCTAAATGCATGGAAACGTACCAAACATGCAAATCAGAAATTTTAGAAGCCTTACAGCTTTTTAATACTGCTAGCACCAACCAACAACAAATACCCGCCCACCCAATAAACAATTCAGACGCAAACGGTTTTTATTTAAAAGTACCACCATGCGACACCGAAGTATTTCATGGTGGATACGAAGACTGGCCATCCTTTAGAGATATGTTCACGGCAGTCTATAAAAACCACCCTAAATTATCACCCGCTCAAAAATTATACCACCTACGCCTGAAAACAAAAGGACAACCTGGGCTTATTGTAAAACAATACCCACTGAGCGATAATAATTTCGAGCTTGCCTGGGAAGCGCTCAGATCTAGGTACGAGAACAAAAGGATACTCGTCGACAACCAACTGAAGACGCTGTTCAACCTACCCACAATATTCGCAGAAAGCGGAGAACAAATACAGAAGATGCAGACAACAATCAACAACTGCATGTCAACCCTTAACACCCAAGGAATCCCGACAACGGACTGGGACCCAATCCTCGTTTACCTCTGCTCATCCAAGCTGCCAAGTGAAAGCCTTTCACTATGGGAACAATCCCTCAGCTCCCGAAAAGAACTCCCACTTTGGGAGGATATGAATAAATTTTTGACCAGCAGATACGAGGTAGTAGAGAGAATAAGTACCTATCGACCAGGCAAGGCGAAACCCCAATTTTCGAGTTTTAGGCCACGAACGGTGAATCAAAACTCGACCCAATCTAACAATAATAGAACCCATGCATATCACACGGAGTTCAATAAAACGGCTTCGTGTAGATTATGCAATCAATACCACGCAGTCAAATCTTGCGTTAGGTTTAGAAATTTATCGGTATCAGACCGAATCAAATTTGTGAGAGAAAATAGTTATTGCGAAAACTGTTTGTCTACGTCACACCCCAAGAACGAATGTAAAAGTAGTTTCACGTGCGTTTATTGCCAAAAGCGTCATCATTCGCTACTGCATTTGCAGCCCAAACCCCAACAATCACAACCAAACCCCAGAGCTCAAAATGCCCAAGCCGGCACCCCTAGGAGAACGGACGACGAGCGAGCCTCAACATCGAAAGCCGCCGCAAGAGCCACCTCCTCCCAACAGTCTCAAGACAAAAACCCGGTTTCTTCACTCTTCTCGAGTAATCATGGAACCACCCTACTACCCACAGCAATAGTATCAGTATACTTTGCTGGCGAATTTCATAAAATTCGTGCCCTAATAGACCAAGGTTCACAAAAAACCTTTGTATCATCCCGCATACAAAAGGTTCTTGGTCCACCCACAAAAGAGTCTCTCCACCAGATATCTGGAATGGGTGGAACGGTTGTGAAAAATGCCAATAAAGTCTGCCAGATAACATTCTGTTCAGCAGACTTAACCCAAATGATAGACGCACAAGCAATAATTTTGCCAAAACTAACGAAGTTCTTGCCCACAGTCAGAGTTTCAAGCATCGATCTCGAAGAACTGTCCCATTTACCGTTAGCCGATCCGCAGTATTCGATACCATCAAAAATCGATGTGGTAATCGGCAGCGATATCACCCCGCAAATCCTCACCGAAGGGCTCCTACGAAATGTGAGTGGAACATTACTTGCCCAAAACACAATATTCGGATGGATATTAAGCGGCCCTGTAGCTGAAAAGGTATCAACCTTCAGCACTCATGTCACGGAATGCACCGATGACCCCATCAATCAACTTTTGAGACAATTTTGGGAACAGGAAGAAGTTCACAAAACCCAACAACGATCAGCAGATGATGAATACTGCGAAGCACTCTACCGGACAACCACAATTCGTGAGGAAGATGGACGCTACAGAGTCAAACTACCCTTCAAATCGGAATTTCCAGCCAATCTGGCACTCGGTCATTCACGACCCGCGGCACAACAGCAGTATATCAGCATCGAACGAACCGTCGAAAGAAAACCCGAATTAAGAGACAAATATTTTGAAGTCCTTAATGAATATTTAACCATGGATCACATGGAACCCGCCTCCCAACAAGAGATAATTAGAGATGGTAAATATTTATCATTTTATCTACCCCATCATGCTGTCATAAAACCCGACAGCAAAACCACAAAAGTGCGAGTCGTCTTCAACGCATCAAAAATGTCGCATTCTGGCAACTCGTTGAACGACGTGCTTCATACAGGCCCCACTCTACAAAATGACTTAATGCTCGTCATACTTAAATGGCGACTTTATAAGTTTGTTTTTAATGGCGATATTGAGAAAATGTATCGCCAAATACTCATCCACGAAGAAGATAAAGATTTTCACCGAATCGTTTTTCGAAAACACCCAACTCTGCCGAAAGAAGATTTTCGACTAAAAACAGTTACCTTTGGTGTAAATTGCGCGCCATATTTGGCGATTCGAACCCTACACCAACTCGCCCACGACTGTCAAGACGAATATCCGCTCGCTAAAAATATTTTATTGAATGAAACTTATGTTGACGATATTTTGTCCGGCGGTCATGATATACAGTCCACTTTGAACTCTATGACTCAAGTTATCGAAGCTTTAAAATCGGCAGGGTTCCCTTTGAGGAAAATGTCGGCAAATCACCATGAAATTTTAAAACCCGTTCCGGACCCTGATTTGCTAGACGTCGACTTCCTTAAATTCCATGATTCGAGTTCCACAAAAACCCTTGGAATTCAGTGGAACGCGCTAACCGACACCTTCACCTACACGTATGATCCACCATCAGCAGAAAACACGACTACAAAAAGGCAGATTTTATCAGCAGTTGCAAAACTGTTTGACCCCGCAGGATGGCTTTCACCAATAATGATTCTTGCAAAAATGTTGCTGCAACAACTCTGGATGGAAGGAACGGATTGGGACGAAGACGTGAAGCCCGGAGCTCTCCAAAAATGGACCTCAATTTATGAAAATTTACCTCATATCAGAGACATTAAAATCCCTAGGTGGGTACAGTATTCCCCCGATAAACTAATCCAGCTGCATGGATTCTCAGATGCTTCAGAAAAAGCATTTTGTGCCTGTATATATTTACGAGTACAAACCCATGAAAATAGTTTTTCATCCCATTTGCTAGCTGCTAAAAGCAAAGTAGCACCCCTCCAAACCGTGAGTCTTCCACGGTTGGAACTCTGTGGAGCAGTTTTACTCTCCAAGTTAGTGAAACAGCTGCGAAGTGAGCTGAATCTACCCCAACACGAACTCATTCTCTGGTGCGATTCTGCCATCGTACTGGCCTGGTTAGAAAAACCACCCCATACCTGGAAAACGTATGTCGCCAACAGAACCTCTGAAATTCGGACAACGCCACTTGGAGGCACGTTTCTAGTAAGGATAACCCAGCGGATTTGGGCACTCGAGGCTGCAAGCCTCAGGATTTAGTCCAATGTCCATTATGGTGGGAAGGACCTAATTGGCTTATCAATCCATCAACTTCGTGGCCAAAGGATATTTCTCACCACCCAACTCCACCCGAACAACGACATGTGGACGTATTCCACACCCTGCAGGAAGAAAATATAGACATACTCGACCGGTTTTCGTCGTTTTCTCGAGCGCTTAGAGTCGTGGCCTATATGTTGCGGTTTATCAAGAAAGCAAGGAAACTGAAAGTTCCAGCCACGCTCAACCTCACCCACGCCGAAGTGAATGATGCCAAAATCAAAATCATCATTCAAACTCAACGGAATCATTACGGAGACACGATAGAGCTGCTTCAAACGTTGGGACCCTTACCCAAAAAGAACACCCTTCTGACATTAAACCCCATGCTAGATGACTCAGGAATCATGCGAGTTTCTGGAAGATTAGCATATGCCACCTATAGCTTTAATGAGCGGCACCCAATTATCATACCCGAAAACTCTCGATTTTGTTCTCTTCTGTTAGACTTCCTCCATTCGAACTTGCTGCACGCCGACAAACAGCTGATGATCCGAATGGTACAGCAACAGTACTACATTCCACGTTTGAAGCAAAAGGTCAAAAAGCTCGTCTTCCACTGCAAAACCTGCACCATCTATAAACAGCAGATGAAAACGCAGATAATGGCAGCCTTGCCACTCGAGAGGTCAACGTATTCCCTACCCTTTCATACAACAGGAGTCGACTTTGCTGGACCATTTATGGTAAAAACTTCTCCCCTTCGCCGAGCTTCGTATGTCAAAGCTTACGTTTGTGTGTTCGTCTGTTTTTCCACAAAGGCTGTTCATTTAGAAGTGTGCTCTGATCTCACCACGAATGCCTTCAACGCAGCCTTTGCCCGCCCCCTCCGTCTGGCAACACCCGGCCAGTGCGGCCAAGCGCAAGCAGTGCAGCTCAGCTGTGGCTTGCCAGCCACCACGGCTCTCACTCTCATTGTTTTTAGTTTACCTTAAAGTACCCACGCAAACGCATCATCGTGCCAGCAACGTTCGCCTTTTTATTTTTTTTACCGCCCGCCCGCCGTCGCGCAAATATCCAGTACTTTCATTTAATATATTTCTAAACTTTGTAATTTCCGTTTGCTATATTGGTTTCAAAGTGAAAATAATAAATACGTTAACTACATTTTAAATCCCCTTTATTATTATAAAGTGCACAGTGCTGTGTTAGTGCTAAAAGTTTTTAGACAACGGGTTTCTGTTTTGGCGGCGCTCATTAAATATGAAGCTAAATCCTAATATTCTTTGCGTTGTGTACGGAGTGATCCACTTAAATGCGTTATTTCTGGATAAGGAAGTAGTTAGAGGGTTTTGTGAATGTTTTGTTGCTTGGGATCTGTCACTTAATACAAGATACATAAGAAGCAAATTAAGCAGATATTATGATAAAAACGTTTCTCCTTTAGACAACAGTTCAGCAAGTTGTGTACGTTTCCAAAGTTAAAAAAAA
The DNA here is from genome assembly GCF_040869045.1 of Eurosta solidaginis. Taxonomy (NCBI): domain Eukaryota; kingdom Metazoa; phylum Arthropoda; class Insecta; order Diptera; family Tephritidae; genus Eurosta; species Eurosta solidaginis. The sequence goes on along the minus strand of NC_090320.1, from coordinate 236,594,367 downwards.
AAAACATTTCAATAATAATAATTTATTTGAAAATCGCGTTAATTAAAACGTACTTTTTTTTTGGACAGTAGAGAGAAGAGCGTTTTACTAACTTAGCCCTGGTTTTTCGGTACAAGTTCAACTGAAAAAAAAAATAAATGTAAGGCGCGATAACCTCCGAAGAGATCTAAGGCCGAGCTTCTCTTCCAATTTGCGTCGTGCTCCTCTTGATTTTCCCTACAAATTGGCCGGACGGGACCTACATGTTTTATGCCGACTCCGAACGGCATCTGCAAAGCAGATGAGTTTTCACTGAGAGCTTTTCATGGCAGAAATACACCCGGAGTGCTTGCCAAACACTGCCGAGGGGCGACCCCGCTTAGAAAAATTTTCTTCTAATTGAAAAATCTTATTTCTAAAATTTTGATGTTGCTTTGCCCGGGAATTGAACCCAGGGCATACGGTGTGATAGGCGGAGCACGCTACCCATCACACCACGGTGGCCGCCAGTTTGTCAGTTAAACTACGTTTAAATTTATTCTGCAATTTGTCAGTCTATTTTAACAGAAGTTTGAGCTAAGCTTAAGCGGCCGATATGGCAGGGTTAAATTCTAGTTAACCTATCGGTCACTTGCGTTCGTTCGCAATGGCGTCGAATATACCCAACAGACATTTGGGCATTAGTGCTCATGTTGATACTCAGGCATACTTCTAAAAGCTTCAAAGTTATTTTGAAACAGTGGCTCAACTCGAGAATCTTAGCATTCTAAAAAAAAGGGAATTATTTATAAAGCAAAAAATGCTATTTCTTAAGTTTAAAAAAAGATAGTTCCCAACTTGTACTCAAGTATGTTTCTCTAACTGGAGTCAAATGTAAGATTCCAATACTACAGTATTTTCATGAATATAAAATTAAACATGTACAATTTATTTTCAATTAATAACGCTTCTTTACTGCTATCTCCAAGGTGTTTATTTCTCACAATAAACAGAAGTTTGCTTTGATGGTACCACCTTGGAGAAAATTTGTTTTCAACTCACCTCAACTCGATATAAAATGTAGGATAGAAATTGGAGCAATGTGTTGGATATTCATCTGGGAGCTGTACATTTCCCAACATCTCTCAAAGGTTAATTTGAACATGATGTTGGAGATCAACTCGACGAATATACATTTTACGAAATTTCTCAAAGGTTGGATAGTGATTGGGGAAGGGTGTTGGATATCAACTTGATAACTATCTGGTTTAAGAATAATTAGAGAATGATGTTGGATATCAACTCCGGAACTAGATATATATATCCTTCAGGATGGAGAAATCTTTTTTCCATGTTTGTTGGGTAAACAAAATCCAGCTGTTGCCGTATCTAAAATTATCTAGATAATAAAAAACCAGTGTTGTCATACAAAAAAGGCTACCCCAAAAGCGGCCTTAAGCTGAGACTGAAAAACTGCTCAGTAGTTTAACTGCAGTTTAAATTTGCCCAGAATTTAAGCAAACCTGGTTTAAGCTTAGCTTAACTAACTACTGAAAACCCGGGCCTTCGACTTATAGAAATTTAGATATCAACAATCTAACTCAAATAAGGCTTCACGTTAATTGAGTTGAAATATCAGATTTTGTCGTTGATGGATTTTGTGTAGGTAAATTTTGTATAGATATATGTATGTACTTACCTAAAAATATGCCTACATCGTACGTAATTATTTATTACTAAGAATATTTCTGTATTTAAGAACTTCAGCAAGGTCTACCTACAATTAAAATCGAATGGGTATGCCTTTACCAAAAATAGAAAATCAACTATTTAATCAAACGAAGTTGTCTGACAGTTGCTAATATCTCTATCTGCACGACCGTCTGTCAGTTAGGTAGTTAAGTAAGTTATCTTTTGGGTCGAAGTACTTTTGTTTAATTATTTACATCTTTTTCAATTGCTTTTCATTATTTTTATTCTACCTTCTTCTGTAATTTATAGTTTAACAAACATTGAAGTTCATTACGGATTTTCGGAAATTTCGTGTAATTTTCTTATACCTGTCACGAAAATGAAATGGTATATTAAGTTTGTCGCGTATCTCAAAACTGTGAGTCCTTAAAGGAGAAGAGATAGACCCACCAATAAGCATACCGTTCTTTCTGTTTGAACGCAAACTAGTTTCTCCAGTTTTGAGATGTCTTGATGATATTTTGTCAGTGTGTAAATTTTTTTGTCGGATTAGACATTTGTCGGAATCAACTGTATCGGACCACGATATTATAGTAGGGATTTTTTGTAGCCGAGTTGAAAAAAGCAAGTCTTATCCATAAAGTGTTTCAGGGTATTTCACAGTCGTCGGTCTTCTTAGAGCAGTTCACCGTACCTAGTTTTTTATTTTTCTAACTCAAGTACAAAATATTGTGCGAAAAATTATCTTTTTACTTCCTTTATGAAACGGACCTAATCAGGTTTGTCAGTGAATTTAAGAACCGTGTAGCTTTAGTCTTGTTACTTAGTACATAATAATGGCAACATGTGGAAAAACAACGGTCGGGCATCGGTCGAGTTAACTAAAAATTGCGCTACAGACATGAAACTTTGAACGAAACTTAGAATTCTATAAAAATATAATACTAAGGGCCAAAAAATTTAGTAGATAGGTGTAGCGAACGAGATATTTAGTGATCCTCATTGAGCTAGGAACCTGCAACCCTACACTTAGATGAGGATACCGTGACTATTAACCAAAAAGAAAACAAAAATTCCGCTAGGTGGTGCACGTAGGGGGGAGATAATTGAAAAGTTCACACAAGTTTAGAAATTTTGAGATCGGTTTTTAAGTGATTTCGGGGTGTGCTAGAAACCTGGCACCATCACAATGCAACAAAAAGAGAAAAATTTCCACTAGATGGTGTTAAGATCCAGATATTAAGGAAAATGATACGGTTCGGATGAGATCTTGTGATATTTGAGATGATTCCTGTTGATTCAATTTCCTCACACCTAGCTGAGATACCGATGGCAATGCATTAAATGAGGGGGAAAAATTCGATAGTTACTCAAACCAGGTGAACAATGACTTAAACTCCAGCTAGATTAGAAGTCTTTTCTGATAAGGTGATTGTTGCTGTTGTTAAAACTTCAAAAATTTCAAGAACCGTTGCGTTTTGAACCATTTGTATAAGGGAAGTGTTTTCATTTTTTATGTCTTCTTTTTGGATTTAAGGTTAGTTCGTTTTTGTATCTTTTATTGGTATTATTTGTTTTGCGATGTTATTGTAATCTCAGGTGTTTACGTCTTTACATATGTACATACACTTTTTGCGTGTGCGCAATGTTGTAATATGCGGTAAATTTCTGTATTACCTTTTACTCTACGCTCTTAAAAACAATTAACCTCCTAAACTATTTTAGTACTTTTTGTTTCAACATTCGCAAAAAACGTGAAGTGTTTTCATAGACTCATCATTAAGTTAATGAAGTGTTTTTGTTCATCTTTTCTTTTGTTTATTTGTTGTTGATAAAACAGATGTATATATATATATATGTTTTTGTTGTTGTTCACCCGGCAAATATTTTAAGTTCTGTTAGGGCCGGTTTTGCAGTAGTAAGCTTAAACTAGATTTGTTTAAACTCTAGTCAAATTTAAACCCCAGTTGAACTACATGGCAGTTCTAGCCACCATCCAGTGACATTTCTAGCTCCTTATCACGCTCTATTATCACGGGAATGCTCTGGATCATTAGGACACTTGAGAAGCAGAGGTCGTGATATTTTTGTGCACATCAGTTGTGATAGGTAAATTTCGCCGTTGTGTTTAACTTCAACACCGACATCTATTTTTGAAAAAAATAGGTTTACTAAAGGCAGTGTCCATACTAAGGACAAGAAATTAACAAATTATCTGGCTCACAAATTGAACCAGACTTATATCTGGATTTATTTGACTCAAATCGCTGCTGTTGCATTTACATGCAAATTGTTGATCTGGCGCCGGATCAAAACAACGGGATGATGGCTATTGGTATTTTCCCTGCAAAAATTGTTGGATTACGTGTTCCATTTTCTTCTTGTTGGAGTACTCTAAAAATACTCCTTTGCAATCTGTTTGCGGACCACCATCAGCCGATCATTGCTCGTTTTTTAACTACAGTGATCACGACACGATGACGATCGAACAGAGTTGCCAAAAGTAAAATATTGCATACAAATAACTGATAATAAAATTTTACTTTGGCAACTCGGATAAAATGCAACAGCGCACTGGTTTTATGCATACATACTATAGTATAGAGAATTATTAGTTTCTTTATTCATGCAAATGGTAAATAACATAAGAATATTCGTAGTATAAAATATAAAGGTTCTATTGCCCCTCTTCATTTACTTTCATTTTAAATTAAATTCACTCCGATAATTCTTTCCGACAACACAATTCCTCTTTAGTACTTTGGCAAATGATCCTCTGTGGGTGCTCCATGGAGTACTACAGTGAAAGTACTTTGGAAAGTACTCTCACGTATGTACTCTATGGAATACATATGGGATCACGTACTCCTCTCCTAGGACATCGCAATGTTAATTGGAGCACATTTTTTGTATGAATACAGATTAGATTTGGAGCAGTCCTATACTCCCAAAGGAGTATTCCTTACATTATTTATAGAGTACTCACTTTTTTGAAGGGTTATTATCTAGATAATCTTTAGATACGGCAACAGCTGGATTTTGTTTACACAATATTCATGGAAAAAATATTTTTCCACCTTTAGAGAACTATATGACTAGTACTGGAGTTGCTATTCAACATTAATCTCTAACTATTCTTATATGTATCTGCTAGTTCTCAAGTTGATATACAACATCATTCTCCAATCACTATCCAACCTTTGATAAATTTTGGAATCTTATATTTGAGTCCAATAAGAGAACCATACTTGAGTACAAGTTGGGAACTATATATTTTTCAACTTAAGTAACAGCATTTTTTCCTTTATAAAAAGTCCCTTTTTTGCTAAGAACGCTATGAGTCTCAATCTGAGCTCTAATGGTACTCCAGCTGAAATGTTTGTTGGGTATAATCGATGCCATTGCGAACGAACGCGAATAACTGATGGGTTAACTACGGTTTAACCCTGCCAGATTGGCTCCCTAAGATCAACTTAGACTTTGGTTAAAGTAGAATGAAAAACTGCAGAATAAGTTTAAGCGTAGTGTAACGTACACGCTGAGTTGAACTTGTACTGAAAAACCTGGCCTTAATTTGGCTTCGTCAATATGTTTTTCTTCTTATTATTTTTATGTATAGAAGTATTTCATACTGTTTTATATATTCGTAATTGTGCTCAACATCCAAAGCAGTCAGAAATCCTTAATACTGTCACGAGTTTTATTCATCATTGGCATCTCATAAAGGTCTATAAATCTACGGCATAAATTCTCTCCTCAGGCGGAGTGCAGAGTAGTAGAGAATTCCAAGTGCTTGCATCCCGACCCCTTTTAAAAAATAGAATAGTTCATATTCACACATTATCGACATTGTTTTGAAGCATTGACATATCAATATTTGTAAAGGAAGGTGTAAGACAAACCAAGTGACAGCGTAAACGTATTTAACAAGCCAACACTTTTTGTTGTTTTACCATAGCTTAAATTGTTTTTTGTATTGATCACACAATCATTTCGGCTTCTCACTGAGATTTATTTTAAAGAAGTTGAATTGTCTCTTTCCATATTAACAAATATTTAGTGAATAAAAATATGCCAAAGAATTTTTTAATATGTAACACTATTACATAAGATGCTGCCACATTTTACAAATATGGACCGAACCAAAGTCTATCTTCATAATCAAACGAGGACGTGTTTCGCGAACTAAGCCAAATGACTTCCCTCCTATCATATTCTTGTAAAGCGAATACCAGTTAGTTGTAATGAAGTTAAACTGAATGCTGTCCTGGCCTGAATATAATTTGGCAATGCCAGCATTCTGGAACCCTTCCCATATGAACTTCTTGAAATCGAGCTCTCCATTAGATTTTGAAATCTCCAATAGAACATTCATAACCAAAATAGAAAGATAATAATAATAATGCCTAAATTCATTAGTTTCGTGAAATTTTAATGGTTTGTTTAATGTAATACTATAAACTATTACTCATATGTGTTTGTAGAGCTTTAGTACATTTTTGAAAGCGGAATTTAATTATTTCCGTTTTTCATCTCCTTCTAAAAACAACGGTGTGTGCGGAGTGTCACATATTCAAACAAGTAAGGAAGGCTAAGTTCGGATTTAACCGAACATTGTATACGCAGCTGAGAGCTTTGGAGACAAAATAAGAGAAAATCACCATTTAGCAAAATGAACCTAGGGTAACCCTGGAATGTGTTTGTATGACATGGGTTTCAAATGGAAGGTACCAAAGAGTATTTTAAAAGGGAGTGGGCCATATTTCTATAGGTGACGCCATTTCAGGATATCGCCATAAAGGTGCACCAGGGGTGACTCTAGAATGTGTTTGTATGATATGGGTATCAAACGAAAGGTGTTAATGAGTGTTTTAGAAGGGAGTGGGCCTTAGTTCTATAGATGGATACCTTTTCGAGATATCGCCATAAGGGTGGACTAGGGGTGACTCTAGAATATGTTTGTACGATATGGGTATCAAATGAAAGGTGTTAATGAGTATTTTAAAAGGGCGTGGGGCTTAGTTCTATAGGTGGACGCCTTTTCGAGATATCGGCATGAATGCTGACCAGGGGTGACTCTATAATGTGGTTGTACGATATGGGTATAAAATTAACGGTATTAATAAGGGTTTTAAAAGGGAGTGTTGTAGTTGTATATGAGAAGGCGTTTTCGAGATATTGACCAAAATGTGGACCAGGGTGACCCAGAACGTCATCTGTCGTGTACCGCTAATTTATTTATATATGTAATACCACGAACAGTATTCCTGCCAATATTCCAAGGGCTTCTGATTTCGCCCTGCAGAACTTTTCCATTTTCTTCTACTTAATATGGTAGGTGTCACGCCCATTTTACAAAGTTTTTTCTAAAGTTATATTTGGTGTCAATAAACCAATCCAATTACCATGTTTCATCTCTTTTTACATATTTGGTATAGAATTATGGCATTTTTTTTCATTTTTCGTAATTTTCGATATCGAAAAAGCGGGCGTGGTCATAGTCAGATTTCGGCAATTTTTTATACCAATATAAAGTGAGCTGAGATAAGCACGCGAACTAAGTTTAGTAAAGATATATCGATTTTTGCTCAAATTATCGTGTTAATGGCCGAGCGGAAGGACAGACGGTCGACTTTGTATAAAAACTGGGCGTGGCTTCAACCGATTTTACCCATTTTCACAGAAAACAGCTATCGTCTTATAATCTAAGCCACTACAAACTTTCACAAGGATTGGTAAATTTTTGTTCGACTTATGGCATTAAAAGTATCCTAGACAAATTAAATGAAAAAGGGCGGAGCCACGCCTATTTTGAAAATTTCTTTTAGTTTTGTATTTTATTGCACCATATCATTACTGGAGTCGAATGTTGACATACTTTACTTATATATTGTAAAGATAATAAATTTTTTGTTAAAATTTGACTTAAAAAAATTTTTTTTTAAAGTGGGCGTGGTCGTTCTCCGATTTTGCTAATTTTTATTAAGCATACATTTAGTAATAGGAGTAACGTTCCTGCCAAATTTCATCATGATACCTTCAACGACTGCCAAATTACAGCTTGAAAACTTCTAAATTACCTTCTTTTAAAAGTGGGCGGTGCCACGCCCTTTGTTCAAATTTTACTAATTTTCTATTCTGCGTCATAAGTTCAACTCACCTACCAAGTTTCATCTCTTTGTCCGTATTTGGTAATGAATTATCGCACTTTTTCGATTTTTCGAAATTTTCGATATCGAAAAAGTGGGCGTGGTTATAGTCCGATATCGATCGTTTAAAATAGCAATCTGAGGTAAGTGCCCGTGGACCTACATACCAAATTTCATCAAGAAACATCAAAATTTACTCAAGTTATCGTGTTAACGGACGGACGGACATGGCTCAATCAAATTTTTTTCGACACTGATGATTTTGATATATGGAAGTTTATATCTATCTCGATTCCTTTATACCTGTACAACCAACCGTTATCCAATCAAAGTTAATATACTCTGTGACCTATACTCAACTGAGTATAATCATTAAACCTATCGTAACAAAATTCGGCAGAGAGGTTCCATTTACTATTAGGAATGCTTTGAAGAAAAATTAACGAAATTGGTTAAGGACCACGCCCGCTTTTATACAAAAGATTTTTAAAAGGGTCGTGGAAGGATAAAATAAGCTGTGTGGATTTATAACAATAAATACGAAAAACTTCAAATTTAAAAAAATGGGCGTGACACCGACCCTTTTATGACTAAGAATTTTCTATGTTTTGGGAGCCATAACTGGAAAAAAAATTAACGGATCGTAATAAGATTGGGTGCGGCAAATATGTCTAGTAAAAAAGGACGGGATCGGTTAAAGACCACGCCCACTTTTATATATAAAGGATGTTTAAAAGGGTCGTAGACTAGAAAAATAAGCTACATATTAGCGAAAAATAGTTTTGTATGAATGATATTTCACTTACCAAGTTTTATTGTAAAAGGAAAACGGGAGACATTTTCGTTTTTAATGGGCGGTGCCTCTCATCTATTCCGATCAAACATTACACAACATTTCTAAAAGAAAAAGTTATTTATATGAAATGAGCTTTACAGAAACTCACGCTCAGTATATAGTGTTCCGTTACACCCGAACTAAGGTATCCTTACATGTTTTTTTATGAATTTTATATGGTAAACATCTTACTCGTTTTCAGTGAGAGATCTATTAGGAACACTGACAGGCCTAACTTTGGCTCTCACGTAATTAAGACAATCTTAATCTCAATCACCATCTCTCTTTAGCCCTACCATACTCACACTTCGACTAATTTGTTCGAATGCTTTGTGATACATATGCTAGGAAAGATTTCATTTGCATGTTAGATGTCATACGCCCTATATAGATCGAAATGATTTTTATTCCATTACCATATATGGGCGCGTTCCAGTGGATGTTTTTAATTTCGGTCAAGAATAGCATTTACTTTATACACTCAGCTATGCGTTCCATATAATTTTACGGCTAACTACAACATATTATTTTCAGCTACTATTTGCATGAAATTAATTTTAGTGCAGTGAAGCTATTTCCCAACAAACAATAAAAAAAATATTTCCAAGCTTTTGGTAATATACAGTTCTCAAATTGAAATTTTAAGTAATTTATAACTAGTTCTCAAATTTATACCCAGTACAATTCCTCACTTGATAGCCCACATTTGATAGCAGATGAGATGAAGCAGGAAATTGACATTTTCTTTAATGTGGCACCGCCATAGCCAACAGCTGTTTATTGTACACAAATAAATAAGTAATTGATATAATTTATTTTTTAGAAAATACTGCAGTATTGAAATCTTAAAATTTAGTCCAAATATAGAATCACACTTGAGTACAAGTTGAGAACCATCTTTTTCTCAACTTGAGTAATAGGACGTGTTTGCTATATCAAAGTGCCCTCTTTGTTGAGATGTTTTGATTCTCAAGTTTACCCACTTTTAGCAAACAGCGGAGAAGTATGCTTGCTATCAATTTGAGCTCTAATTTGACTCAAGCCCAAATGTTTATTGGCTTACTTTAATATTCATATCTACAAATGCCGAAAATGGAAGGTGCGTCTTATATATAGTAGCATACACTTTGAATATATTTTCTGGTGCTTAAATATAACTGCAAATTTAAATCTTTGCAAACTCATAAAACTAATTGAAATTTATGATGAATTCAAAGTTGCAAACTTAACTTACTAATACTTTTTTTTATTGCGATACAGTTATGAATTTACATTAGATATGGATGCGGAATACCGTACGTAGCGGGCTCCACGGGACTGGTTAGAACAGGCTTTAGCAGGAAAGCTGTTAGCTATACTTTTACCATAAAACAATCATTCAAGTTCAAAATGATTGAATTTTTATTTACTTAATTTGCAGTTAACCATTTAAATGGTTATGGCCGTCCAACAGGGCGCGCTAGTCGCTTCATCGCTCAGCCAACTAGTCCTTCCAGCGGAGTAGGGACCGCCCTCTTACTCTGCTTCCATAGGCAGGTTCCGATAAAAATACTTTCTTAGCTGGAGCGTCATCTTTCATTCGCATAACATGGCTCAGACGCTGTGTTTTAATTCGCTGGACAATATCGATGTCTGATGATGTTGGGATGAGTAAATTCGTGTAAAATATGAAATTTAGTGTTGTACTCGAGCTCAATAAAATCTTTCGTTGCATGCACATCTCTATTCTGTACTAGTTACTCAAGTAAGAAAAACATACATATTTGGATATTGCTATTAAATAGATTTATACTTCATTTGTTGTTTTTGTTTTAACGTGATTTTGTTTTGTAAATTTTTTTTGTATGCAATCAAAGTTCAACTATTTAATCTATTATGCTTCCCTAATCGACACAGATATCTTTCGCATGCGAGATTCGTGTGCAGCTTTGTCTATTTTTAATTAATGCTAATAAGTAAATATTAAAAAATACTATCAATGCAAAACAACATAAGAACGAATAGTAGTTTTTCGTCATAAATGCTTTCAATTGTATTAACCAATTGCGTTTACGCTAGAACGATGACCGGTTGATAAGTGAATTAAATAATATTTGCGTTCCTATGAAACCTGTTACCGATGCCGATGCAAATTGTACATGCAAATGCAGCAACAGCGCTGTGAACCTAATATCTATCTCGATCAATTTGGGATCAACCCATTTTTTTTTTAAATCTGAAAACAAATTATTAAGGCCATACAAATTACATATTAATTTTATAATATTGTGACGAATTTTAGCACCGCTAAGGGATACTATCATCTCTAAGCCAATACTAAGCAGTGACATGTATGCACATCAACAAGTCAATCATTATATCTATACATATGTCCATACAAGCAACGGAGAGCAACGCACAAACACGTGCATATATCTGAGATACTCCCAAAAGTAGGAAATTATTTGTGCAAGTATGACTCACACTCTGGAGATAGAGGCGCCTAGAAATGTGCCAACGAGGAAACCAAACAGTATAAAAGAGGCAACAGTTGAGCCACGACCAATCAGTTTGATTTAAGCAAGCTATCAGTGAAGTACTTTAATTAAGGCCACTTTGCATTATTGAATAATGGAGTTATTTCTTCAGCAGTGATTCGAACGTTAGTAGAAGGTTGCAAATAAGAGGAATTTCAGTAAATTCGTTACAATATTCATTTTAAATCATAATAGAAAAAACTATACATTTTTTATTTGGAAAATATAAGAACCATAACATAATGTGCAATTGCTTTTTGTACAAAGTTTTTCCAATAAACCAAAATATTAATTGAATAATAATTATTTTTTACTGGTGTTAAAGTCATTAATTCTTAAAAATCTTAAATAAAATTGAACACACCATTAAACACACAAACATATATCATTAATGTATATAAATAAAAGCGGTTCCGAAGAAGATATTTCTTATTGGAAACTGGTGACTTTTTTTAACTGGTTCATTATGGCCCATTGTGTACAAAACTCTTTGGGAAACAGGGTCTCCATATACTGACCCTGATTCAGAGGTCTGGTTCACGGATGGATCGAAGTTTGATGACGGTAAAACGAGAGCTGGTATATATGGGCCAACTTCAAGAAAGTACTACTAATGAGATGCTACCCCTCCATTTTTTAGCCAAAAATTCATGCAATAGAAGTTTGCTTTGAAGAATGTCTACGGAGAAGTTTATCCTCGAGGAGTATAATCATTAAGTCAGACAGCCTTGCATGCCTTGCAATACTTAATTATTTCTAAGCCATTGGATGAATATATTGGAGCGCTAATTGATCTGGAAACCGAAAGCAGAGCTTTTTTGGATGGATTCCCGGGCATCAGGTACATGAAGGTAAATAACAAGCAGACTACCTAGCCAAGCAGGGTGCAGCCTTCTGTATCGCTCGTCTCTTTTCGGTAAGTTGAGATTTCTCAAGGCTACAGTTTGGTGATTTTGGGATAACTCCAGCTGAGGATATTGTTATGGGTATTATGTCGACATCTCCTTAATTTCATGTGCCAGACTTTGACATTTTCTGAGCTTCTCCGCACATCACTCTTGTAGGTTGTGTGTGTTTGTTTTATTTTATATTATTTCATTTTATTTTTTTATTTTTTTTTATTTATATTATTTTTTTATTGTATTTTGTTTTGTTTTATTTAATTTTATTGATCTTATTTTTTATATTTTATTTTTTTACATATTTTATTTTGATTTATTTAATTTATTTATTATATTTTATTTTACTTTTTTATTTTTTTTGTTCTTTTATTTTTTTAATTTTATTTTATTTTGTTATATTTTATAGCATTTTTTAATTTTTTTATTATTATTATTTTTTTTTTATTTAATTTATTGTATTTTACTTGTGTATTTAATTTTATTTTGTTTTATTTTATTTTAGTTTATTCTATTTTATTTTATTTTAATTTATTTTATTTTATATTATTTTTGTTTTGTTTAATTTTATTAACTAGCAATGTAGTACACACTATATTTGCTGACTCTCCCGATACACTTCCAACAAAACAACTATGTACACGCTGGTTGTACATTTACTCGAGAGATCAAATCTGATTTCTTTTGCGTGGGGTCTGCTGGTTTTCTCAACACAACAACATCAAATACACGTAGTGTCAGTAGTGTGTGTGTCAATAGTCTCATATATTAAAAACCTGTTTGGCATATGTTTAAGTGTGATTTTTAAATTAATATTTAAATACTATATTTAAATTTTTGAAATTTGTTTAAATGTGCTGCACTGCTCCTTGAGAAAATCTATCGACACATACACAATTGTTTATACCTTAGGATTATAGTTTGGCCTTTAGAACTTGCCTATTTATATAATAGCCAATAAACAAATCTCCTTCAAACCACTGCTTAATTCGTCAGCCTTCTTAATATCGTAGTATTAGGTGCCGAACCTAAAAATACAGAGAAGCATAAATTACCGGTTTTAAAAAGTTAAGAAAAGACTCTTAAGCGGCAATCAATTTGAAATAGTTCACAGACTCTACAAACATTAACCATATACTTGAGAAAATAAAAAATAAAATGCTAAGCCACTTTGGCGGTACAGGTTTAATTAAAAACACAAAAATATGTATGTATGTATGTGGGACTATATAAAATTTATCATACAGATTGATTTACATATTTTATTATACACTGAAAGAAAAAGACTGGTAAAATCAACCGAAATACGGGTCAATTCAACCGAAATTTCTGTCAATTTTTATCCATCGCACCAAGATGTTGAATGAACTGCGCACAAATCGTTGATTCGTAATTGACCATTTTAGTAGTCAAATGAACAAAAAAGTTGTTGCGACAGCTTTGCACTAAAGTACCTATGTTGCGGCATTTGCAAGGCAGATGAGTTTTCACTTAGAACTTTTCATGGCAGAAATACACTCGGATTGCTTGCCGAACAGTGCCGAGGGCCGACCCCGCCTAGGAAAATTTTCTTCTAATTGAAAAACCCTATTTTTAAAATTTGTATGTTGCTTTGCCCGGGGTGTGAACCCAGGGTATTCGGTGTGATAGGCGGAGCACGCTACCATCACACCACGGAGGCCGCCATATACATACGTAAATATGGGCATACATGTAGTACACAGCATCCATAAGTACAAAGTAGAGAGCGCAGTGAGCGTAAAATTCTCTTTGAAATTTGCTCATGTATTGGTTGTTGATCGCTGTTAAATGACCAGTGAGATCAGTTGCGTTAACAAAAAAATCAGTTAGATTGATAAGGAATCTGTCACTTTTACAGAATTTTGTTAACATAGGAGCGACAATTTATCTTCTGTTGAAATGACTAAAGTAATTTGTTCGCTTGACAAAGAACTCGGTCGAATCTCCGTTAAGTCAAGAACAATAGAACCGATTAGTTGATTTTACTAGCACCATTTCTTTCAGTGTAGTAACCCCATAAATAATGTAATATGAACGTGCTTAACAAATAGAGTAAGCGGTTGTCATATTACAAACGAAATAAATATCATATGTTAATTTGGAAAAAAAATTAATATTTTCTACCGTCATAAACATTTATTTATTTGATTAACTAGAAGCGAGGTAATTTAATGCAGTCAAAAACCAATCGATTCCATAGAAAAAACAACTTATCAAATAGGCATCTACAAGATCATTAAGGGCAAATACAGGCAAAGGTCAAAGAGATCTTGATTACGTCAGAGACAAAAGCAAGATTAACAACAGCTGTCGGTACAATATAAAGAATGCAATAAACAAATCGAGTCAATTTAATCAAAAGAAAAATATTATTAAAACGCATCATCACCAGCCACAATAACAATCATAGGCACAGCATTAACATCACCACCAATGAACCAGAGGTTGATGATATCTGCCACACACACACACACACACACACAACTGTAGAAGGTTAAAGGCCTAAAAACGTAAATGGCAAGGTCGTTTGCGGTAAACTAAATAACAAGCTGTCACAAGTGTGTTCATGTGTGTGTATATTAATAAGTGTTTTAAGAAACTTTAATTTAGAGCAAATTCGTTTCGTTGAACCTAAAGACTAAGAATAAGAACAACAAAATAATTACATAAATAATATAAATGTTTGACAAAAATATGCAAAGATATTTTGTTTTTGGGAATTTAATATGTGTTTAAAAGAATTAACTAAAATTCATCAAAATAGTTGCTTAACACGAATATACATATCTATCTCGCATACATGTTTTAGGGTGTTTCATTTTACCAAACACAAAACTTTAGGGTGCGCACGGCTTTGCTTAGTCAGCATTTTGATGGAAAATAATTTTCCACCATTTATCCAAATAAAACGTTGAATTTTAGTAGTTTTTTTATAATGAGAAATGTTCAAAGTAATTTTTAGGAACAACAAAATCTATAAGTTTTAATCGCACCAGCTGGTCTGCCCTAATGTCATACTGCTTAAGTTTCTTTCATATATTGAAAATATTGCTTTCAAAAGATTTTTCGATGCATCTAAACAGTAGGCCTATTCAGTTTTGCAGCAAGAACTTATTTTTCGCATGGAAAATGCTGCAGTTATCGGCAGCCCGAATTTACGGATTTCGGGTTAATTTCCGGAATCATTTTTGAATTACTAAGGAAATGTGTTGTTTTTGGGAACTGTTTGCGGAATCTTTCTATATGGATATCTAGATCAATTTGGTACCATTGCCCCAGTTATATTCCGAGTTGCAGGCTTGGCAAATCGCGAAGTTTTCTGCTGGAAAAACAATACAATACGACGCCAATTTGAATGACATAGAAGCTGGGCATGATACTGATAGAACTGGTGTCGCTTTCTTTTAATATTTATTTTTATTCTAGAGGAGTTGAATAAAAAAGAATCAACAACTAAAAACAAATATTTTTTCCTTAAAAGAAGTAAGGACGGGACTGTCTTCGGCTGTGCCGCAGACTTCATGAATTTCATGAATGGGGCTGAACAATGGATGTTATCCCATTCGTAATATCCAAATAACGCGCTGTATAAGATAAGAAATATATGGTGAACAGATGTACATACCTAAACGATTTTAAGACAAATATAAAAAAATGGCAAGAAACCCCTTATCTGAACGATCCGTTGTATGAGATATATATTATATATAGCTCCAATCGAAATGATTTTTTCATGAAATCTTCTATGATATATTAGAATATATATAACCAGGTTTTTATATTGGAAATTAAGGGAGAAATGGCCAAAAATCTTTCTATCTTAAAGATCGGCTGAATGGGATATAACTATATATAGCTCGGATCAAAGTGATTTTTTCAAGATATCTTCTATGATATATTATAATATATATCACCGAGTTTCACGATTATACTTTCTAAATTGCGGCAGGAATGACTAAAATCGTCTTATCTGAGCGATCGGTTGTATGGGAGATATATGTTATAGTGGTCAAATCCTACCGGATCCGACAAATGTCTAATATAATACAAAAGTACATCCGTGTACCAAGTTTCATTGAGATATCTCAAAATTTGGGAGACTAGTTTGCGTTCAAATAGACAGACGGACGGACGGACAGACGGACATGGCTATATCAACTCAGTTCGTCGCCCTGATCAATTCGGTATACTTAATGGTGAGTCTGTCTTCTATATTTCTCAACGTTACAAACATCGGACCAAAGTTAATATACCATTTCATGTTCATGAAAGGTATAAAAAGTGATCGAGGGTCTATATTAGTTTTCGTCTTAATTGATAGCAAAAAATTTGCTGATTTGAATCATTAAGTAGTTCGCATGGCAAACATGGAAGTGTTAAACTCGGATCAACATTAATGGCTTGTAAACTTGGCCCAAGTGTAGTACTCGAGGGTTTTAAATGAAGTTTATTCCAAAATGTTTCGATCAAATGCAAATGGATTACGAAAATTCTATGAAAGATACATCTATAAACATCTGTCGGAAAATAATATAAAAATAAAGATCACTTTTTTGAAATATTTATTTTTTAATAACAGATCCTACAGACGCTGTTCCGCCCTAACTTTGGTTTATCTGCTTAACTTTTAAGAAGTTTTTACCTCTTACTCTCGCCCTTCCTCTATTCCACTCTTCCTTATCCTTTTATTGACTCCTCCCTCTGCCTTTCTCTTTCTTTGCTTCTTTTTCTCCCTCTCCGTCTTTTAACTCACTTCTTTTAGCGAAATTGGAAGATAACCACGCCCACTTTTTCGATATCGAAAATGTAGAAAATTTTAAAAAATTAGATAGTTAAAAAACGAATACCACTAAGCTAATGAAATTTGGTAGGTGGATTGGTTTTATGACGCAAAACACAAATTCCCAAAAATTTTGGAATATGGGCGTGGCACCACCCAAATTATGAAGAAGAAATTTTGCAAGTTAAACCAGCCGTCAATCAAAAGCCGCTTAAGATATTACATTGAAATTTTGGCAGAAATTCTTTGCCAAATTATATAGACTGAGTAAAGATAATCAAAATCGGTTAAAGACTACGCCCACTTTCCTAAAGGTCTTACCTTAACAAAGTTTGCAATAACTCTGTGGCATTTAACTACATTTGGCTGATATTCTACCTCAGATGTAGTGTGGTTGAATAAGAACAAAACTTAAAAAAATTTTGGAAATGGGCGTGAAACGCCCCTTTTCCTGTTACTCTTTCCAAAATACTTTTAATGCCATAAGTCGAACGAAAATCTCCCAATCCGAACGAAATTTGGCATAAACATTTTTTTCATAGCTACAACTGTTTGCTCCCAAATGAGCATAATCGCCTGAAAGTCACTCCTACTTTTTTACAATACCTCTGAAAATGTGTATGTAAAATTCGAAAAGCTATATTTCGCTAACGAATATTAAGATATCAAAACAAAATTCACTTACATAAATGGTTTAAATATTTGTTGTTAGCGGACCGCCCAATATGAGGTAAACACTTTATGTTGTTTCTAGAGAACGATTGCTTCCAAATTTAAAGAGAAATTGTATTTAGAAATTTTAAGCGTACTATTGTGAAATTAGAGTATACTCATGCACAGCTGGGTATGTAATGTTCGGTTTTACTTACTTGTTATCTATATCTTCTTCTATAAATCTTATAAAATAAAGTCCCTAAATGCCATGTACGCACATAATTTCACACAGAATGCTCCGATTTTAAAACGGGTTTTTGCATTTTAAAGTTTAGCTACGTGAGATAGTACAGTTAATATAATTTGAAGGTATATATATTATACGGGCTAGGCAAATTGCCAAAATGTAGTAAAAAATCATATAATTTTTGTTTACACAGTTATAACTCATAAACGGATGGATGGATTTAAAAAATTCTGCTTTTCTGTAAAACTTTGAAATTACCTTCGTTCTGCATAAAAAAAATACTTTCTTATATCAGCCAAATTGTCTAAACAAAAGTAAGAGTTTTACCAAAAAATGCGCGTGCGTGGTTGTTCGGTGTCAACTGTGCGCGCAAATTGCTTTTGGGTGAGGCGGCACATAGCATTCGCTGCGTTATTTAACTTCGGGAGTATATTTATATGTATGAATGTATATATGTATTTTCATATCATATCAGCGTGATATATGTATGTACATACATATTTATGCGTTGCTGCCAAGTTAATGCAACATAAATTGTTAAGAATGCAAAAATCTCTTGAAAAATATTCTTTCGTTAAAAATATTGAATATTTCCTTAAAATTCTTAAACAAAAGTTTTATTTTTTGGTATTTTTGCATGCATATGCTAATATTTGTGCACTGAGGAAATTTAATTCTTCAATACATTCTTTATGCTAAGGTAATCCTGGGATGTGTTTGTACAATATGGCTATCAAATGGAAGCTGTTTATGAGTACTTTGATAAGGGGAACTTTTCGTACCCCTGGGTGACTAGGGTCTCGAGATATAGGCCAACACGTGGACCCGATATCCTAGAATTTGTGTAATATGGAAATCAAATGAAAAGTGATAAATACTGATAAATATGTATGCGAAGCCGAAATAAAGACATGAACTAATAATACCCATACCTATTTACATACCTACTATTCGATTTGCCTGAAATTTGGTATATAAATTTGTCTATATTGGTATTTACGATCCTTTTTTCCGAGAAGTAGACCAGAGATGGACTGGGACTGTGACTCGGGTTGGGACTGGGACTCGGAATGGGACTGGAACAAAATAGATACCACCCTCTTGGACTGGCAATAAGGGATGAAGAAGAATGAGAAGAACTTGAGATAAGAGAAAAGAGGGAAGGAGAAGGAGACTGAGAGAGAGATAGAGTGAGACGAAGATAGAGATAGATGAAGCGAAAAAACGGAGGGAGGAGTGAATAAAAGGATTAAGAAAAAGTGAAGACGGGCAGGGCAGAGTTGGACGGAAAAAGCTTATTAAAATATATGCAGATACACCAAATTTAGGGCAGAACAATGTTTGCCGGCTCTGCTAGTATTATACAAAAATAACAGGTATCAATTTCTTTTGGCTATTCCTTTAAGTCGATTGAATTCGAAAGCAAATTGCGATTAAAATCATCTTAAATGTTTAAAGAAACAAACTAAGCGAAAGCTTGCATTTCAACAAATATCTATCTTGATACAAATCTATATACATATATGCAAATATGTTTGCAAATACAAATACTATAAGCAATAAATAAGTAAAGAAATAAAAAATTAAACACAAAAAATATATAAAATAAAAGGAAAATAAAAAAAATATTTAACACTTCCTTTATATAAATGGACAAAAATCAGCAAAAAATGTATCCGTGTATAAAGACACATTCTTGCAATCAAGAATATTATCAATGTATAGTCAATTCATTGCGCTCCACCTTTATATTATTATTTCTCATAAATATTTTTACAAATTCTATGCCAAAATTTTAAAAACAAAGTTCAGCGAGAGTATGTCTTTGTATAAGTACATATTTTTTGCTGATTTTTGTCTATTTAAGTAAAGAAAGTGCTTGAACATTTTTTTAATTTCTTTTTATTTTCTACTTTTTAGTTCGAAGTGGGGAAAAACTTATTTTATTGAGTCAGAAGCTACTTGAAAATTGCTCATATATGTCAAGCTTGGATTGTTAAAAGTGAGTACGTGGCTTGCTTACTCTAATTATTTCGATCCGTGCGCTACCTAAAGGAACTTTTTCCATTTGTTTCTTTGTCAAGGTGTTTTAAATTATCTGTGAAGTTTCACGTTTGTAGCTAAATGAGAAATTACTTAAAAATCTGTATGACTTTTAAGCGGGAATTACCCTTATTGCTTCAAATCTACGAAAACATTTATTTGAAGCAATTTTTAATTTTATAATTCATTTAATAATTTGGGAAAAATTTAAACAACGTGACATCAGCACAGACGAGGCGATAGCTGTTTCGATTATATTTTGTAAATCTCTTCAAAGCCTTTTCTCCTGGGAGTGGGATTTGAACCCGCACTCTTACGATGGTTGAAGTGTTACAAACGCATTCACCCATGTCGTGCTTTAGTTGTTGTAAATCTTATCCCAATTGCCTTCTTTGCATATTTTCTTTAATCACACTACATACTTCGTATGGTATCATGTGGTAAATTTATGCGTTGGTAAGGCGGTTTCAAAGAAACTTGGTGTGGTTGCTTTTTGTTCTATTTATAGAACTACAACGAATTAACCAATATTTGGTATTTGTATGAGTTTAAAGCGGGGATTACCCTTATTGCTTCAAATGTATGAAAACATTTATTTCAAGCAATTTTAATTTTATAATTTATTTAATAATTTGGGAAAAGTTTAAACAACGTGACATCAGGACGGACAAGGCGGCAGCTGTTTCGCTTATACCTTGTAAATCTCTTCAAAGCCTTTTCTCCTGGGAGTGGGATTTGAACCCGCACTCCTACGATGGTTGCAGTGTTACAAACGCATTCAGCCACGTCATGCCTTAGTTGTAAAATTTTTCCCAATTGCCTTCTTTGCATATTTATTGAAGAGATTTACAAGATATAATCGAAACAGCTGTCACTGCGGACAATAATTCAACCAACCAAATATAAAGGAAATATTAGTAATAAAAAATTATTCATAACAACAATATCAGCATCTGCTTTTTGCGGCATTTTGCGATTCGTTGAAAGTTTTTTCCAATCTACATTTAAGATTTTTAAGTTTATTTTTGAATAAATGTGCTGGCGCCCCACTTTATTACTTGTTAAACAACTTTACTTCCGACATTTTAAGCAAATTTATGCAAATTTATTTACTTAATACATAATATTTATCTCAGCCGGTTAAGCGGCAAAATTTAACATGCCTACATTTGATTCTAACTCATTTTCGAAATGTTGACCCTAGCAGATTTTTAATTAATTCAAAATATTAAATGAAGCAAACGTTGATCCCAAATTAGTTAATTTAATGAAGCGAGCATGATAACATCGATATTTTATAGTCCGCAGAAAAAAATTTAAGCGAATTTGACATATTTATATCTGACCTAGTATTAGGTAATAAATGGTTGGCAAATATTTACTATGAGTGCTATATAGAAAAAAACGATTGAGCCAGTGGCATGCCTAAGTGGTCCCCTAAAGCCAAATGGGCGATCATAGACGGTATTAACTACATTAAATTACATCCAGCCATAATCATATGCATCGGCTGCATGTTAAATTGCTGGAAGATCACCTCAAAACCGGGATTGTATATTGCTGTTGTTGTTGTTGTAGCGACAAGGACACTCCCCGAAGGCCTTGGGGAATGTTATCGATGTTGATGGTCCTTTGCCGGATGCACATCCGGTACGTTCCTGTAACAAGCACCATTAAGGTACTAGCCCGACCATCTCCGGGACGATTTGGCATGACCACATGAAAACTCAAAGGGATCCCGCCTTCCACTCCCTAGATCCATGAGGAACATGGGGTCGCCTGAGCCCCGGATATTAGAGAAATAGTATTCGCCACATGTAGGTGAGGATGACGATTTGGTTGGAATAAATTGCGCTGGCAACCCCTTGAAAGGGCTGCGCTAAGAAGCCCCTTGAATCAGTGTGGTACTTTAGTCGCCTCTTACGACACGCGTACCTACCTCGGGTACTTTCGAATCCCTTTAACCCGCTGAGGGTTAGCTTACGAAGTAAGCTAGTTCCCTTCCTATCCAAAAATGTCCATAACGACCTTGAGACGGTTGGTCAGTAGCAAGTCCGCTGTTTCAATCTCATATTCCTAGTTTTTCTTCAGGAGAAAACAAAGCGGTGGTCGCAACGAGCTGTCCACCCCTTTTCCATTTCGGAGCCTTTACTGGCCATCTCATCTGCAAATTCATCCCCTTCAAATTCGCTGTGCCCACGGATGCAGTAAAGTGAGACATCGAGTTATCTTATGAATGACAGCGAGGCTCGAAACCTCCGTACGCCAACTGAATTTATAACATTGGACTTTAATGCGTTTATGCGTATCTGAGACCGTACTCTCCTGGAAAATTATGGCTGCTGCCCATTTGGTATAAAGGTCCTCCTTCTTCCTTGAAGACACTATATGAGTCAGAAAGTCGGTACGATTACTTTATTCGCAGATGCTTTAAGTTAATTCCAGTGCTTTTTCTTCGAATATCGTCGCGTTTAACCCTTCTTTAAGTGCGCTGTTCACTGCCACTGACGCTCTCGGGCATGCCAGCCCTTGCACCTTCCCAAACCTATGGTTATTGCCCTTTTTCTAGCACCTTTCGCCAGAGAACAGTTCCATACGTTAATGTCGGTCGAATGACTGTGTTGTATATGCAGTTCCAAATTCCTAGTGAAAACTCTTTTTCAGGCGTGCTGCCAGTGCTTTCATGGGTCTCACCTCAGCTTTGCTTTTCCAGCTTAAGCTTTTAAAGTACGACCTATATCGGAGTTTTTCTCAATCTCAATCAATCTCTATCTTAGTTTTTGAAAGAAATTCTAAGGTGAAGGGAATTTTGAACCAATTCTGAGTAAGGCTGCCTTTGAAAAACTTCTGCGTTATATAATCAACGTAATAAATTGGTTACCTCAAAACATTTGAAGTCTTCAAAAAGTAGAGATGTGGTGGATACAATAAGATATGTATACATAAAAAATTATTAGCGAATATTTTCACAAGAAGAAATTGTAACTTGTTGGTTAATTGTTGAGCTCAAGGCCGCAAAGATAAATAAAACACCATATATTGTATTATAATTTATGTAAATGGTCCATATTTCGGTTTCAATCTGAAACCATCCTTAGGACTAGAAAAATACAAAATTAGGCATTATGTTTGTTATTCGTAATTTTGAGTTTTTCTAGTCCTGAAGATGGTTCTAGATTGAAACCGAAAAAGTAAAAAAATACACTAATAAGGCTATTAACAAAACTCAAAAACAAGAAGAAATTTTCAGTTTCACAGTTTTACTTGTGTAATATCTCCAATTTATATTACATATTTCATTAAAATACTCACCCTTATCACCATCATCATAGTATTCCTCTTCTTCACCTTCTTCCACGTCATAATCCAGCACTGCATGCACCTGTGTACGTGATCCCTGACCGGCCTGTACGCGTGTAAAACCAGGTGGACGATGTGGAAAATCACCATTATCTGCAACACCAACAGTCTCGCCAGCACCACCCCCACCACCAGAAATACTTTCGTTACCGCTACTGCTTTCATCTTCCGGCCTCACTAATTGTTTGGGTATGGCACCATAAACTGCCGCCGGTTGAGGTGCTTCGGTGGCTGATGCTAAACCGAAAGTCTGTTGGCTGCTTTGAGTTTGAGTCTTTAACTGTGATTTAGTGACAACTGAGGAAGTGCTATAGGAATTATAATAGTGCTTTTGTTGCGGCTGTGGTTGCTGTCTTTGCGGCTATTGCTGTGATTTTATAGCGCCCGGAGTACCAAAATTATTATTATAAGAACCTTCACCATAAGTTCTTGTCGAAGTGGAAGCGGCTGCAGATGAGGCGGCAGCAGCAGCGCTGGTTGCGGAAGTTGCTGCCTTAAAAGTGACAACATTATTACCGTTATACTGTTGTTGTTGTTGTTGCTGATGTAACTGATGCTGCAGCTGTTGTTGTTGATTTATGCTGAAATGACTTAAATGATGCTGTTATTTTTGATTATTATTATATTGTTGTGTATTTCGCGCGTCAGGCGGTGGTATGGGCGGTAAATAGGTGTTGCCACCTTTTAGCCGATTATTATTTTGATTTTCATGTTCATTGTTGTTATTATTATTGCTATTATATTGATATGATTGACGTATGGGCTGCTGTTGCTGCTGCTGGTGTAATTGTGGCGGTGCATATGGATTGTTTTTATAAAAATCTGACTCAGCTGGTGGTGCTAAATCATCGCCCTGCTGTTGCTGATGATCGGCCGGTGAATAAAGTAAGTTATTTGTATTAGCAGCAAGTTGGTGGGCGGGATGTAGGGAAGGCAATGAAGCACCCCATGCTGGTACTGGTTGTGTTAGAGTGCCGAAGGGCAGCGTGAAATTCGTAAGCGCCATTTAGTTTGAGTATTAGTCACGGGGATTTTCCGCGTTCCGTTCTTTGCGTTGCTTTGTCAGCAGAATTGACGGTAGGGCATCTTTTATGCGCACAAATGTAGATTGGATTTCAATTTTTTTTATTGAAGCAAAGCAATTAATAGAATAAACTTTAATTGTTGTGTACTTTAAGTTTACAGTTATAATTTAATGTTTTGTTTTCATTTTTATTGCAGTAGAGTCTGTTTATGTGGCTTTTTAAACAAAAGACTTAAGAAACGAACCTGATTTTTTTGAATTCAAATTTAAATATTTTTATACTCAGTTGAGCAGAGCTCACAGAGTATATTAACTTTGATTGGATAACGGTTGGTTGTACAGGTATAAAGGAATCGAGATAGATATAGACTTCCATATATCAAAATCATCAGTATCGAAAAAAAATTTGATTGAGCCATGTCCGTCCGTCCGTCCGTCCGTCTGTCCGTTAACACGATAACTTGAGTAAATTTTGAGGTATCTTGATGAAATTTGGTATGTAGATTCCTGGGCACTCATCTCAGATCGCTATTTAAAATGAACGATATCGGACTATAACCACGCCCACTTTTTCGATATCGAAAATTTCGAAAAACCGAAAAGATGCGATAATTCATTGCCAAAGGCGGTTAAAGCGATGAACCTTGGTAGATGGGTTGACGTTATGACGCAGAATAGAAAATTAGTAAGATTTTGGACAATGGGCGTGGCCCACTTTTACAAGAAGGTAATTTAAAAGTTTTGCAAGCAGTAATTTGGCAGTAGTTGAAGATATCATGATGAAATTTCGCAGGAACGTTACTACTATTACTATATATGTGCTAAATAAAATTAGCAAAATTGGATGAAGAACACGCCCACTTTTTAAAAAAAATTTTTTTTAAATTCAAATTTTAACAAATAATTTAATATCTTTACTCTATATAAGTAAATTAAGTCAAAATTCAACTCCAGTAATGATATGATGCAACAAAATAAAAAAATAAAAGACAATTTCAAAATGGGCGTGGCTCCGCCCATTTTCATTTAGTTTGTCTAGAATACTTTTAATGCCATAAGTCGAATAAAAATGTACCAATACTTCTCAAATTTGGTAGGGGCATAGATTCTATGACGGTAACTGTTCTCTGTGAAATGGGTTTTTATACACGGTCCACGTCTGTCCTTCCGCTCGGCCGTTAACACAATAACTTCAGCAAAACCGATATATCTTTACTAAACTTAGCCCACGTACTTATCTGAACTCACTTTATCTTGGTATAAAAAATGGCCGAAATCCGACCATAACCACGCCCACTTTATCGATATCGAAAATTACGAAAAATGAAAAAAATGCCATAATTCTATACCAAATACGAAAAAAGGGATGAAACATGGTAACTGGATTGGTTTATTGACGCAAAATATAACTTTGGAAAAAACTTTGTAAAATGGGTGTGACACCTACCATATTAAGTAGAAGAAAATGAAAAAGTTCTACAAGGCGAAATCAACAGCCCTTGGAATCTTGGCAGGAATACTGTTAGTGGTATTGCATATATAAAAAAATTAGTAGTACCCGACAGATGATTTTCTGGATCACCTGGTCCACATTTTGGTCGATATCGCGAGAACGCCTTCACATATACATCTAAGGGCCACTCGCTTTTAAAACCCTCATTAATACCTTTAATTTGATATCCATATCGTACAAACACATTCTAGAGTCACCCCTGGCCCACCCTAATGGCGATATCTCGAAAAGGCGTCCACCTATAGACCTAATGCCCACTCCCTCTTAAAATGCTCAGTAACACCTTTCGTTTGATGCCCATAACGTACAAACATTCTAGAGTCATCCCTGCCCCACCCTAATGGCGATATATCGAAAAGGCGTACACCTATAGACCTAATGTCCACTCCCTCTTAAAATGCTCAGTAACACCTTTCGTTTGATACCCATATCGTACAAACATTCTAGAGTCACCCCTGGCCCACCCTAATGACGATATCTCGAAAAGGCGTCCACCTATAGACCTAATGCCCACTCCCTCTTAAAATGCTCAGTAACACCTTTCGTTTGATACCCATATCGTACAAACATTCTAGAGTCACCTCTGGCCCACCCTAATGGAGATATCTCGAAAAGGCGTCCACCTATAGACCTAATGCCAACTCCCTCTTAAAATGCTCAGTAACACCTTTCGTTTGATACCCATATCGTACAAACATTCTAGAGTCACCCTTGGTCCACCTTTATGGCGATATCTCGAAAAGGCGTCCACCTATAGAACTAAGGATTATTCCCTTTTAAAATACTCATTACTACTTTTCATTTGATACCCATATCGTACAAACACATTCTAGAGTCACCCTGGCCCACCCTAATGGCGATATCTCGAAAAGGCGTCCACCTATAGACCTAATGCCCACTCCCTCTTAAAATGCTCAGTAACACCTTTCATTTGATTCCCATATCGTACAAACACATTCTAGAATCACCCTGGCCCACCCTAATGGCGATATCTCGAAAAGGCGCCCACCTATAGACCTAATGCCCACTCCCTCTTAAAATGCTCAGTAACACCTTTCGTTTGATACCCATATCGTACAAACATTCTAGAGTCACCCTTGGTCCACCTTTATGGCGAAATCTCGAAAAGGCGTCCATCTATAGAACTAAGTATTACTCCCTTTTAAAATACTCATTACCTCCTTTCATTTGATACCCATATCGTACAAACACATTCTAGAGTCACCCTGGCCCACCCTAATGGCGATATCTCGAAAAGGCTCCACCTATAGACCTAATGCCCACTCCCTCTTAAAATGCTCAGTAACACCTTTCGTTTGATACCCATATCGTACAAACATTCTAGAGTCACCCCTGGCCCACCCTAATGGCGATATCTCGAAAAGGCGTCCACCTATAGACCTAATGCCCACTCCCTCTTAAAATGCTCAGTAACACCTTTCGTTTGATACCCATATCGTACAAACATTCTAGAGTCACCCCTGGCCCACCCTAATGACGATATCTCGAAAAGGCGTCCACCTATAGACCTCATGCCCACTCCCTCTTAAAATGCTCAGTAACACCTTTCGTTTGATACCCATATCGTACAAACATTCTAGAGTCACCCTTGGTCCACCTTTATGGCGATATCTCGAAAAGGCGTCCACCTATAGAACTAAGGATTATTCCCTTTTAAAATACTCATTACCACCTTTCATTTGATACCCATATCATACAAACACATTCTAGAGTCACCCCTGGCCCACCCTAATGGCGACATTTCGAAAAGGCGTCCACCTATAGACCTAATGCCCACTCCCTCTTAAAATGCTCAGTAACACCTTTCGTTTGATACCCATATCGTACAAACATTCTAGAGTCACCCTTGGTCCACCTTTATGGCGATATCTCGAAAAGGCGTCCACCTATAGACCTAATGCCCACTTCCTCTTAAAACGCTCAGTAACACCTTTCATTTGATTCCCATATCGTACAAACACATTCTAGAGACATCCCTGGTTCACCTTAATGGCGATATCTCGAAAAGGCGTCCACCGATAGACCTAAGGCCCACTCCCTCTTAAAATGCTCATTAACACCTTTCATTTGATTCCCATATCGTACAAATACATTCTAGAGACACTCCTGGTCCACCTTAATGGCGATATCTCGAAACGGCGTCCACCTATGGAACTAAGGATCACTCCTTTTTAAAATACTCATTAACAGCTTTCATTTGATACCCATATCGTACAAACACATTCTAGAGTCACCCCTGGTCCACCTTAATGGCGATATCTCGAAAAGGCGTCCACCGATAGACGTAAGGCCCACTCCCTCTTAAAATGCTCACAAACACCTTTCATTTGATACCCATATCGTACAAACAAATTCTAGAGTCAGCCCTGGTCCACCTTTATGGCGATATCCCTAAATGGCGTCCATCTATAGAACTATGGCCTACTCTCTCTTAAAATACTCTTTAATACCTTCCATTTGATACACATGTCATACAACCACATTCCAGGGTTACCCTAGGTTCAGTTTCCTACATGGTGATTTTCCTTATTTTGTCTCCATAGCTCTCAACTGAGTATGTAATGTTCGGTTACACCCGAACTTAGCCTTCCTTACTTGTTTTCCCCAATTTTTTCTTTTTAACTGAAACTCATAAGCATTTATTTGGAATATTGATTGGCATTATTTTGAAAGGAAACTTATTTCAGGTAATCTGTAGATATTCTAAGAGTTTGCTCATTCTTTGTTTCGCTCTTATTAATGCAGACGAAAGAGCTAAATATATAGGAATTATGGAACTATTTCTGGCTATTAATTTTTCAGCTCAGCAGAACGTAAGTTGTAAAAGGGGAGTGTAAGTTGTAAGTTGAAAAAAGTAATTATGACGGCAATTCGACAAAAGGAAAAATTCTCAGTGAGTGTATATAAACCAAATCACAATAAGCACTGAAATTAACCAGAAATATGACGGCGACAGAATATTTTCTTCTTGAAGTACTGCTACAAGATGAAGAAGCATGGAAAGAAAAGGGGAGTAAAAAGAAAATTTCGGAGGGAGAAGAAATGGATTGTCAAAATGAAAGCAAAAAGGGAAAGGAAAATTTAAAAGAGTATTTAAGAAGTGAAGAGAAACCAGAACAAAAAACTTTAAAATTTATTTTGAGAGAAATGCGTTTCTCGCTGTGAAATTCGCCCACAATTTTTGACCGAACTCGTTGGTAGGTTTTGAGATGAGTACTTACAGCCGCTTATTCGCTGCCGCATATCAACAACCTCTGCCTTGATGAGAAGTTTTGAGGTGATATCTTTCAACTGCACTTAAGAAGAGAGATCTCCTTCTGCCATATCGACTATTTTAGCCTATCATAGAAGAAGTCATGTAGCGCCTGTGTCTAAGTATGTAAAGATTAGGTCAGGTTGGTCGCAGCTGTTACAGTTAAAGGAGAACAAGAAGACAGTGCAAGCCCAACGTCTTCACTGGCCAGCACGTTCACCTTGATATCGCCAGCTATGGTCAAAAGATCAGACTGACAGTTGCCAATATATCTTTATGCCCTGACTTATAGATAAAATTTTGCAAAAAGTAGTTACATATATGCCAACGGCAAAGCACAGCGTTTAGTTAGTAGAGTATATATTTGAGCACACCAGCAATGTAACCGATTTCAACTTGATCCTACACAGGAGGGAGGAACGATAAACTGGCTTGCTGATAGATGGAGTTCAAGGGGTTGATAAACGCAATACTTCAGGGCCTCCGCAATTCAATTTTCAACCTTACCTACATGAGAGGAATACGAATGTATCACACACATATTTTCCTCATGGAACTAGCGGGTGAAGGCCGGGTAAAAAGTTGTGAAGCGTCAGTCTACTTTCTCAAAAACTTAGTCAGTACAGACGTGTCCATAACAAAAAGTCGAAGTTTCAATGAGATGACCCAGCATTGCAGGTTCAGCCGTATATAGGTACTTGAACACAGAGATATGGAAAGCAAATGTTGACATGATGAGTTTGCAAAGAGGTACGAATGCCAACAATGCACCAGTTGGTAAACCAATGCCCTATTTTATGTTCCCTGAGAGCATTTATCTTATAATTTACATTTGCAAAACCTTAAGGTAGGTTTGCACTTCCAATGATAAGGAAGGCACAAACGCACTTTTGATAATGGTTCTCACTAGATAGTGTTTGATAGGCACTCACGCCTTTACGAAGCGCATCGGATCCCACGACTTTTGTCGTAGGCAACAGGATATATAGAGGAAAAGTAAAACCATATGTCTTGCCATTAGCCGGCCTTAAATGGAAGGTAGTTAGCTACTCCCGGTCAATCGTTTTTCAATGATTTTACGGAAGTATTCAAACCCGAAATAAGGAAAATAGCAAATTTTATTGACTTCATTTTACTGTGTTTATCTGTTAGACTCGCAGCGCCATTGAGCAGTTTATCTCTCTTTTCAAATTATTCGCCACTGCTCTTACGCAATAGATTTGTGGCTTAAATTATTAGAGGCGACAGAGTTGCCAGATCTCGAAGCAGCAATTAAGCTAGGTCCTAGAAAACCTCTAGTATTTGCCAAGAGAACGGAGCTATTCTATAACAAAAGCCCTGGCACCTGATTGGAATTATTCCTTTGGTCGGCTGATAACACAAAGGACACATTCAGTCTATATGAGGTCTTTATTTACCAGCCATTTCAACGTAACCTTACCTACGCTGGATGTTTTTAGCCAACATTTCGAACAAAATTTTTCTTCGATAGTTGTTAAATGCGAATTCGACGATGGGGTCAATTTCAGAGAGAACGTGCAGCAAAATTTTGGATCAATACTAACGAATTCTGCTCAAAAAATCTCTGGAAATATTTTAGAGGAATGGAAATTCAAGGCAAACTCACAGATAGAATTTTTGGCGAAGTATGCGTATTCGAAAACAACCCCGATGGCTGCACTGTATGCCATTCTGCACATCTCACTTGTAGGCCTGGTAGCAAAGAAGAAAGCATTAACGACCGCACCCAGGCTCGGTGCTTCGGGGCAGCTTGAGCGCCGACCATATGGCCATAGTAGTATAGTGTCATCAATCACAAGACGAACAGACTACCTGATTCCCTATCTGCGCTTCGAGGGAGAGGTGGACGGTTGGCGCAAAGATGCGCAAATGGCGGACGAGGCGACACATGTGTACACCGATGGTTCCAAAGTAGTGGAACGAGTAGGGTCTGCGGTATACTACGCTGATCCGGAAATAAGCAGATCCTACAGGCTACCGGATTACTGTAGCGGAAATATTAGCCGGAACCAAAGCAGTAGAAACCCTGGAAGAGAATAGCTTAAGCTGCAACCGTGTTAACTTTTATATTGACAGCCAAGCAGCAATTAAGGCAATAATCTCGCATAGCACAGCATCTAAATGCGTGTTAGAGTGTAAGCAGTCTCTGGAGAGAATCGAGACAGGGAGAAGCATACATCTATATTGGGTCCCAGCGCATATGGGAATAGATGGGAATGAAAAAGCGGACAAACTAGATAAAAAGGGCGCATCCCTTGAAGCTTGCTCCGTAGACGTCCCAATTAGACTGGGCGAGATTAAGCGAATGCGAGAGGTGCACATGATCGACCAAGCGGGAAAGGCATGGGTCCAAGCGCGGGGCTGGCATCACATGCCTTTAAATTAGGCTTGGTCAGTGATAACAGATGTAGGAAGTGCGGGTTGCAGGAGGAAACGATCGAGCACATTCTGTGATTGTTCCCTGCACTTTCCAGGCTAAGACTCCAGCTATTAAGAGTGATACAGCTGTCAGATCTAGAAACAGCAAGTTGCTTAAGTCCTAGGAACTTCTAATATTTGCCAAGACGACAGAGTTATTTTATAACACAGGTCCTGGTTTTTGAGAGGGTTTTTCAGTTTGGTCGTTAAAATAAACTTCTGGTAACACTACGGACTCAATCAGCCTATGTGAGGTCCTCATGGACCGGCCAGTTCAACCTAACCTAACCATGCGTATTCGTCCAAGACAGATCAAGTTAATTGTTTTTTGCATTCTTAATCTTTTGGAAAGTTTGTCTGTCTTACAATTTACTATTTGAATTTTCTCGTAGACGCTACGTAGGTTTGAAGGTTTTATAACTCTTATGTCGAATGACTTCAAATCTTTTTATCTCGTGTTATAAAATCAAACTGCCTGCCATGTTGCAACAATTGTTTGTTTTGCTGGTTTTCGAAATTTGCGATATCGTAAAGTTTTATTAATAATACTTACTAGATCAAGATTAATTCAAATTTAGTATATATTTCTAAATGTTTGCTCAAGTTATTATATTAATGGACGAACGGGCGTAGTATGAATATGAAATATTCCATATTCAGATTTTTGTTGTTCAATTCAATAGACTTAGGAAACGAACCTGCAGTAAGATTGCGAATATAATTTTTCCCTAGTTGTTTACATCGTAGTTCCACATTAAGTTTACGATGGAACTAAGTTAACCCTGATATCCAACTGATAGACAGCTAAAGATCCATTGAATATTTCTAAATTTTGCCATGGAATAACAACTCCTGTTCTGTCGGTATAATTTTTCGATAAGATGGATACTGAATATCATAAATAGGGTCCAGTTGTTGTTGTTGTTGTTGTAACATCACACTCCCCAGGTTTAGGGATGTACGGTGGGTGTTGAATGTATGAATCCGGTGCGCTCCGGTACTATCATCTCCTGTACTAACCCGAATGCCCCTAAAAGGATTTTATTGACTCCTCGGCCTTCGTGTCTGTGAATTTTAGTCGCCTTTTGTGATACGCGAGAGTGAAACACCATGCAACTATTGAAACTTTAAAGCAAGACTAAGAAACGGAATAATCATTGTGTTGAAATTTGGCATGTTTGCAACCAACTCGCAGTCAGAATAATTTCCCAAAAAGATCTCATGGAATTTCCTCAAAGTTGTTACCCGAGTGGAATTTTTTTCGTCCCGAACAAGCAGTAATTGGGAATATCACCAAGAAAAAAGGCAAATTGTTTAAAAAACATCAAAAAGAAAAAAAAAAATTATTGGGTTCACACCCCGGGCAAAGCAACATCAAAATTTTAGAAATAAGGTTTTTCAATTAGAAGACAATTTTTCTAAGCGGGGTTGCCCCTCGGCAGTGTTTGGCAAGCTTTCCGGGTGTATTTCTGCCATGAAAAGCTCTCAGTGAAGACTCATCTGCCTTGCAGATGCCGTTGGGAGTCGGCATAAAACATTTAGGTCCCGTCCGGCCAATTTGTAGGGAAAAGCAAGTGGAGCACGACGCAAATTGGAAGAGAAGCTCGGCCTTAGATCTCTTCGGAGGTTATCGCGCCTTACACTTATTTTTTTTTTTTATTTATTGAAATTTTGCTGTTTTTTCGAAATTTTTCTGTTCTAATTGAAGGTACTTTATTACTTTTTGCATGTTAATATTTGCTTTGCAGTAATTAAAAAAATTATTATTTTGAAAAAAACTGTTCATAACTGTATTTTTGTTCTTCTATATACAGCAGTGAACAGGAAAATGGTAGTGTCAGTTTCTATCTAATTTCGTCAAATACATTCTTCTGTTTTTATTTTTAATAATTTAAGAAACAACTTCCATGTATTTGGTTACTTAAACTTTGTAAACCAATACCAAAAGCGTTTTCGAAAATATTCGAAAAAATTAGAAAATTTGTTTCAAAAATGTGGAGCTTTTATTTTGAGTTTTGTAAATTTTTTAGAGCTTTTTAATTTTTTTGCGTATGCAGACTAACAAAGTATGAGTTATAAGTTTCTCTTTTCTTACAAAGAAAATCTCAAACAATCTTCGAAAAAAAAAAGTCACAAATCAAGGCGAATTTTGTGAGACATTTGACTTATACTTTGTTGGACTAAAATTAAATGGGCTACAAAACTGTAAACTTAAAAATATTAAGAAAAATCTAAATAAAAGGTTCGCCATTTGAACAAAATTTTCTCGAATTTTGAAAATTTTTAAAAATTGTGCTAGTGCTTGGTTTGCATAGTTTCAATTACAAAGTTAACAAAAGGGGTTTCCTAAAGTATTAAAAATAAAAGAAGTAGAATATAAGTGACGAAATTTAATAAAAATTGCCTCTGCTATTTTCGCGTTCGCTGCTGTAGAGCGGATTTGCAAACTTTATCAATTGGCAACAACGAAATCCACAGTTTTTAGTAATTTGTTTTTTAAATTAAAAATTTGTTGTAAAATTTCGTTTTTTTTTGTTTAACCACTCACTTTTATATATCCTTGTTTGTGAGACATTTGACTTATACTTTGTTGGACTAAAATTAAATGGGCTACAAAACTGTAAACTTAAAAATATTAAGAAAAATCTAAATAAAAGGTTCGCCATTTGAACAAAATTTTCTCGAATTTTGAAAATTTTTAAAAATTGTGCTAGTGCTTGGTTTGCATAGTTTCAATTACAAAGTTAACAAAAGGGGTTTCCTAAAGTATTAAAAATAAAAGAAGTAGAATATAAGTGACGAAATTTAATAAAAATTGCCTCTGCTATTTTCGCGTTCGCTGCTGTAGAGCGGATTTGCAAACTTTATCAATTGGCAACAACGAAATCCACAGTTTTTAGTAATTTGTTTTTTAAATTAAAAATTTGTTGTAAAATTTCGTTTTTTTTTTGTTTAACCACTCACTTTTATATATCCTTGTTTGTGAGACATTTGACTTATACTTTGTTGGACTAAAATTAAATGGGCTACAAAACTGTAAACTTAAAAATATTAAGAAAAATCTAAATAAAAGGTTCGCCATTTGAACAAAATTTTCTCGAATTTTGAAAATTTTTAAAAATTGTGCTAGTGCTTGGTTTGCATAGTTTCAATTACAAAGTTAACAAAAGGGGTTTCCTAAAGTATTAAAAATAAAAGAAGTAGAATATAAGTAACGAAATTTAATAAAAATTGCCTCTGCTATTTTCGCGTTCGCTGCTGTACAGCGGATTTGCATACTTTATCAATTGGCAACAACGAAATCCACAGTTTTTAGTAATTTGTTTTTTAAATTAAAAATTTGTTGTAAAATTTCGTTTTTTTTTTGGTTGAACAACTCACTTTTATATATCCTTCTTTTTTTTGTCTTTATTCACATGCGCAGTAAAAAAAAAATATGCAAATCTCAAAGTGTATGAAAAAGATTTTAACAATTTGCGCATAAACATACAAATTCCAATTATTTTAACAAAAGCTCAAATCACTATACACTCAATGCTTAATAAGTATGCACACACACTCACAAGTTGCTGCGTTCAAAATTTATGCACCCTCGAATCAAAAATATGCAAAACTATGGAAAAATTATAAACAAAAACACGCGCACAAAAAATAATGCGTTTAAATATACTATACACACACTTAGTTTTGTATACATATATCTTTTTTAACGATTTTCGATATTTCCTTTTCAAGCTGCACGCAAATCAATCAATGCCGCAACGTTTATGCTAAATATACAAATTTTAGTAATTTTTTGTATTTAGCATCAAGGGCATGACCGACCGTTCACGGCGAATAATCGCAATCGACTGACAACACTGCGTTACGCTATTAACCCGGTAAGGCTTAAAGATCTCCAACCGCAGCAGTAAAAAATTGCAAGAAATATACAAATGAAATGAATAAGAACAGTTTTTTGAAATAGCAACGCGAGCGTAAAAATTCAAAAGTAAAATCA
Organism: Eurosta solidaginis; assembly: GCF_040869045.1. Taxonomy (NCBI): domain Eukaryota; kingdom Metazoa; phylum Arthropoda; class Insecta; order Diptera; family Tephritidae; genus Eurosta; species Eurosta solidaginis. Next base: position 236,558,963 of record NC_090320.1, on the reverse strand, counting down.
TCAGTAATGAAATACTCACGCTCGCCAATTGAGCTCTGTTTGGTTGCACTGAGTTTGACTTTGCAAACTCAAAGTCAAAGCTTGCAAACAACATTCGTGCTTATATTACAACCAGTGTTCTGACTTGGAAATTATAATTAATTTTAGAGTTGCCAAAATATATTGGTAGCTTTGTGAAGAAATTGGTAGATTTTGCTTACATTTTAAGTATTTTCATTCAATGAAAACAAACCATCCTATAGATAAATAGTGGAAGACTCTCATCGAAATCTTAACAAAATGGACCAAAAAGTTAGCAAAGTGATTCCGGATTGCTCTGTCTTGCAATCTTTTTTTTTTTTTTATTACGAATTGAGCCGGGAAGCAGTCCCGCCCTCAAGTTGTCCAAAATGATATAAGTATGTGTGGTAGAAGCCTTATTTATTGATATTAGAGAAAATTTACAAAATTCACAAACGGCGATGGTTACTATGACATATGAATTTCACTTCTTCATCAGCTAGCTTCTCGAGAGCTGGGTATTGAACTCGCACTGTTGAGCACGCCTATAAGTATTCCACATAATTAGGATTAAAAACATATGAAATTAGTATATACTTGATGGTGTATAAAGGAATAACAACAAAAAAGGCAATACTTAGAGACCAATTACAAAACGAGCAGCGGAGCTTTCATATGGCTGAGTGGATAAAGTAAATTTGTATAAAATATGAATGTTTGAGATTTTGAGCTCAATACTCAGCTCCCGAAATTCAGAAAGATGTCCTGGTAACCATCGCCGGTAAACTTTGTATTTTTCTCTTATACCAATAACAAAAACAACTGTGTAAAGCAATATGAGCATTTATCGCTAATTGAATACAGAAACTTTATTTAGTTCAGCAATGATTCCGAATTACCGTACAACATCTCCTCATTGCACCACACATATTTCCACTCAATACCCATACTATTCAGAACACATTTTAGGGCTGTTTGGATCATATTTCTGTCCATATCTTCAAAATCTATGAGATGATGAAATTGTATGGAAATAAGTGTATCAAATCTCATGTATTCCGGTCAAAGGAACATCAAAAATTTTGAAACAAGTTTTTCGGCAGTGATTTGGCGAAAAATCCGAATGTATTTCTGCATTGAAAAGCTTCTCATTGAAAACTCATCTGCCTTGAAGAAGCCGTTCGGAGTATGCGTAAAACAAGAAGGCCCCGCACCGCCAATTTGTAGGCAAAATTAAAAGGAGTACGATGCAAATTGAAGAGAAGCGCTGCCTAAAGTCTCTTCGGAGGTTGTAGCGGATTTTATTTTATTATTTTTGTTTTAAGCTCGGCTTAAAGTCTCTTCGGAGGTTGTCGCGTCTTTTATTTTTATTTTTTTTTCATCCAACTCGATTGAGCCCTTTTCGAGATTGAAATGGATATATCAAATAAGCTTAAGTGGCAACACTTTGTAATAATTATCCAATTGAAATACTGAATTAAATAACTTTTGGTTTATATTCATATTGTCGTTTATCGTATAATTAAAGAAGTAAGAAAATAATGTATGTCCTGCATGCGATGTGTCCACACAAGACACCAACCATCTTTTCAATTGTAATGTGGAACCTACGCCTTTAACACCAGTCTCCATTTTGTCCACCCCTGTTTAAACAGCCAGTTTCCCTGGAATTCCGATAGGGACTTTGATGACAATTTGTGAGTGGCCGTGCTCATGGAATGGTGCGAAGCACTGTTAACGCAACAACAACAGTCAGGAAGTCGAAGTTCGGGTGAAACCGAACATTACATACCCAGCTGTGCACTTGAAACGCTGTTGTTGTTTGCTTCGTGTGGTTAATAGTGTTATAAGGCTGCGCAGTAATACATATGAATATGGTTCTATTTGGAAAAATCGGAGAAGGACCACGCCCACTTTTAAAAAAAAATTTTGTTTAAGTAAAATTTTAACAAAAAGTTTAATATCTTTACAGTATATAAGTAAATTATGTCAACATTCAACGCCAGTAATGATATGGTGCAACAAAATACAAAAATAAAAGAAAATTTCAAAATGGGCGTGGCTCCGCCCTTTTTCATTTAATTTCTCTAGGATACTTTTAACGCCATAAGTCGAACAAAAACTAACCAATCCTTTTGAAATTTGGTAGCGGCATAGATCTTATGACGTTAACTGTTTTCTGTGAAAATGGGCGAAATCGGTTGATGCCACGCCCAGTTTTTATACACAGTCGTCCGTCTATCCTTCCGCTCGGCCGTTAACACGATAACTTGAGCAAAAATCGATATATCTTTACTAAACTCAGTTGACGTACTTATCTGAACTCACTTTATCTTGGTATGAAAAATGAACGAAATCCGACTATGACCACGCCCACTTTTTCGATATCGAAAATTACGAAAAATGAAAAAAATGCCATAATTATATACCAAATACGAAAAAAGGGATGAAACATGGTAAGGTAATTGGATCGTTTTATTGACGCGAAATATAACATTAGAAAAAACTTTATAAAATGGTTGTGACACCTACATATTAAGTAGAAGAAAATGAAAAAGTTCTGCAGGGCGAAATAAAAAAACCCTTAAAATCTTGCCAGGTTCTACATATATAAATAAATTAGCGGTATCCAACAGATGATGTTCTGGGTCACCCTGGTCCACATTTTGGTCGATATCTGGAAAACTCCTTCACATATACAAATACCACAACTCCCTTTTAAAACTCTCATTAATACCTTTAATTTGATACCCATATCGTACAAACTCATTCTGGAGTCAGCCCTGGTCCACCCTTGTGGCGATATCTCGAAAAGGCGTCCACCTATAGAACTAAGCCCCACGCCCTTTTAAAATACTCATTAACACCTTTCATTTGATACCCATATCGTACAAACATATTCTAAAGTCACCCCTGGCCCACCTTTTTGGCGATATCTCGAAAAGGCGAACACCTATAGAACGAAGGCCCAATGCCTTTTAAAAATACTCATTAACACCTTTCATTTGATACCCATATTGCACAAAAGCATTCTAGGGTCACCCCAGCTCCACCGTTATGGGGATATCTCGAAACAGCGTCCACCTATGGAACTAAGGAGTACTCCCTTTGAAAATACTCATTAACACCTTTCTTTTGATACCCATATTGTACAAACAAATTCTAGGGTCACCCCTGGTCCACCTTTATGGCGATATCTCGAAAATGCGACCACCTATACAACAACCACCACTCCCTTTTAAAACCCTCATTAATACCATTAATTTGATACCCATATCGTACAAACACATTCTAGAGTCACCCCTGGTCCACCTTTTTGGCGATATTTCGAAACGGCGTCCACCTATAGAACTAAGGCCCACTCCCTTTTAAAATACTCATTAACACCTTTCGTTTGATGCCCGTATTGTACAAACAAATTCTAGGGTCACCCCTGGTCCACCTTTATGGCGATATCTCGAAACGGCGTCCACCTATGGAACTAAGGATTACTCCCTTTTAAAATTCTCATTAACACCTTTCTTTTGATACCCATATTGTATAAACAAATTCTAGGGTCACCCCTGGTCCACCTTTATGGCGATATCTCGAAACGGCGTCCACCTATGGAACTAAGGATTACTCCCTTTTAAAATACTCATTAACACCTTTCATTTGATACCCATATCGTACAAACGCATTCTAGAGTCACCCCTGGTCCACCTTTATGGCGATATCTCGAAAAGGCGACCACCTATACAACAACCACCACTCCCTTTTAAAACCCTCATTAATACCTTTAATTTGATACCCATATCGTACAAACACATTCTAGAGTCACCCCTGGTCCACCTTTATGGCGATATTTCGAAACGGCATCCACATATAGAACTAAGGCCCACTCCCTTTTAAAATACTCATTAACACCATTCGTTTGATGCCCATATTGTACAAACAAATTCTAGGGTCACACCTGGTCCACCTTTGTGGCGTTATCTCGAAACGGCGTCCACCTATGGAACTGAGGATTACTCCCTTTTAAAATACTCATTAACACCTTTCATTTGATACCCATATCGTACAAACGCATTCTAGAGTCAACCCTGATCCACCTTTATGGCTATATCCCTAAATGCCGTCCACCTATAAAACTATGGCCCACTCCCTCATAAAATACTCTTTAATGCCTTTCATTTGATACACATGTCATACGAACACATTCCAGGGTTTCCCTCGGGTCATTTTCCTACATGGTTATTTTCCCTTATGTTGTCACCATAGCTCTCAACTGAGTATGTAATGTTCGGTTACACCCGAACTTAACCTTCCTTACTTGTTATATATTTGTTTTACTTGTTACACATGTACATGTAAGCATCGACGATCACCAGCTTGTTAATCATTGTTTTTACATAGTATAACAAAAGACTTAAGCAACAAACTTGACAATTGCGATATGCGGAGCTATGAAGTGTGTTTACCTCTCAACCAATAACAATTTAATTCAAGTGTTTTCCAATGCAACAATATGGATATACAAGATGTGTTTATTATTGTTATTAATAAATTATTATGAATTTTCACATGGGTTTAAAAATTGCGGGAAGCAAATCGATCGCCAACTTGAAACGCATTCGAGTGTGCGTAAACAAAATGAAAAATTAAAAGAAAATTACAAAAAATAAAAAAAAATATAAACAAGCCACTACAATTTAGTCAAGAACTCCTAAACAATTTTTATTATGAGATAATACTAAGTGCCAACTAATGATTAAAAAATGATTTTATAAAACACAGCTAAAAATGCAAACAGAAAAATCCGCGTTTATTGGTTCTCGTCTCTAAAAAGTTGCATACAATATGACATATTTATGTTTGGTAAATTTAAATTTTCGGCGACATATGTATTGGGTATACTCCTCCACGTTTAATTGAAGCAGCTATTCCACCAGCCTATGACTTAGCTTGATATATCGTATTATAGAAAATTCTATATATGGGAGTTAGATATTACGTTATTCTATAAATGTTTCTGACAGATTTGACTGTGATACGAGAGGGATGGGTAGGAGTATGACGACGGAACAGTGAACACGTTTATTTCTAGATTGATCGCCTTAACTTAAACCTTAACCTTAAACTTAACCTTAACCTTAACTTTAACCTAAACCTTAACCTGAAACTTAACCTGAAACCCAACCTTAAACTTAACCTTAACGTTATTCTTAACTGTAACCTTGACCTTAGAAAAGTTGAAAACCGTGTAATACCAGGTGGGATCAAGATCTACAAACCCTCAAATAAAGCTGTATTATACTTCACCACAAGCTTAACTGGTTAAGCAAGAACCACAGACCAGTAAACGCAGTTGCACTGCTCCATGCGGAAGACAAACGCAAATACGCCAAATCCTTAAAAGAAGCATCAGTGAGAAATTTTAAAGAATTGTGTAATTATCAGGGCAAAAAAGATATATGGACTGTTACAAATCCTACTAACCGCCCACTGACAGCTCTGCGCAAAGATTGTAAATTTACTGAAATAAGCAGCGAAACAGCTGAGTCTCATCAATCAATGCGTCATAAATCAATGAGGAAAAGACGTAAAATTAACAATCGGCGAAGCTAAAACACAAGCTATAAGATTCACAAGAAAGGCAAGAGCTGCAAACTTCTTGATGAACGAAATCACCCCACCATTGGTAAAAGCAACAAAACTACTAGGATTGGTAACAGATGAGAAGCTGAAGTTAATAAATCACGCTAATTTCATCATTGGCGGCCACCGCGGTGTGATGGTAGCGTGCTCCGCCTACCACACCGTATGCCCTGGGTTCGCACCTCGGGCAAAGCAACATCAAAATTTTAGAAATAAGGTTTTTAAATTAGAAAACAAATTTTCTAAGCGGGGTCGCCCATCGGCAGTGTTTGGCAAGCGCTCCGGGTGTATTTCTGCCATGAAAAGCTCTCCGTGAAAACTCATCTGCCTTGCAGATGACGTTCGGAGTCGGCATAAAACATGTAGGTCCCGTCCGGTCAATTTGTAGGGAAAATCAAGAGGAGCACGACGCAAATTGGAAGAGAAGCTCGGCCTTAGATCTCTTCGGAGGTTATCGCGCCTTACATTTATTTTTTTTTTTAAGTAAATCATAGCCAAAACACAAAAAATCTTTAATAATCTGTGTAAATTCTTTGGACCAATACATGGCATCCATCCTGATAACGTCATAATAATATATCGACAAGTAGTAGAGCCGATGATTACATACGGTGCCGCCGTTTGGGGCAGTGCAACAAAGTATTATTACATTCGTCGACTTCTAGGATTGTTCCGACGATGATTCGCTATTAGAGCAATATGAGCTTTTCATACGATACCTGCAACATCGGATCTAGCCTTAACTGGCTTTAAACCATTACAACTAAAAGTGACTGAAGCAAGCATTATATACGAAACAAAAAGAGCAGGCTGCCTTAAAGCAACATCAGAAGCACTCATTCTACAAAAAGAATACAACCATATAACCTACTGCATCCGGCAGATCGACAAAAAACAAATTTGGTATGACGATGCAACAAATAGAAATTGATACTAACAAACGATTCAACTTTAATTTTCAATGATTGAAGTAAGTTGAACACCGAGGAATGTGTCATTTAAATTACATAAAGTTCGCACTGTCTTTCAAGCCGAGGGCTTAGCTATAGATTCTGCTCTAGCATGGTCCCAAGCCCGCCTTGCTTCTACCAGGGTACATATCTTAAGTAACAGCCAGTCATGCCTTGACGCTATTAATGATCGGAGCAGCACGAATCCACTGATTGCATCCATACACGAAAGATTATATCAATTACTTCAAAACCTTAACCTTAACCTTAACCTTATTCTTAACCTTATACTTAAATTTAACATTAACCTTGACTTAGACCTTGATTAACCTTAACATTAACGTTAAGAATGAAAGATACAATGAAACTGAACATTGCAGGCTTTTCATTTGCGAGACAATTGTCTACTTCGAGCGTGTAAACTTGTCAAATAGTTTATCATATTTTATACTTAAGTACAAGTAATTCTGCATGTGAGCATTTTGCACATGCCCTCCTCTTTCAGGTACCACTTCAGTTGGTGATTTTGGCTGTTATGTAAGGTATTAGAAGTGAATGCAACCTCCGAGTAATTCCTTATGTGAGCGTTTTGCACATGCCCTCCACCTTCAGGCACCACTTCAGTTGGTGACTTTGGCTGTAGTGTCAGGGTACTAGAAGTGAATGCAACCTCCGGTTCTTACCTCCCTCATCGCAGGACACTGGTACTTCCGCTCCTAATGCCACCAAATACATTTGAGCTTAATGGTTACGAGGCCATCGGCTCACCAACCCAACAGTTCATGAGTCACCAATTTGCAGCCGCGGTGTATGTTCTCACCATTATACCCTTACGCGTTTCACAATACACCGACCGACCGTTTACCATTCACTTTTCATCATCAGCCATGCACCATCAATCACTTATTCTGCGCTCGCCAGTTCTGCCTTTCTATATACATATATAGGTAACTTTAATACTTAACCACCGCTTCCTGTTTTACTATTCGTCATCCACTTTTAATCATCAACCGGCCAACTTTTCATCATTCACCATACATCCTCCAATTTTCCTCTATCACCTAATTCAACTGCGCACTGATTATTTCATATATCGGTGATTTTAGTAATTCATCAAAGGACCAATCATTCAACAATCCTCGTTTACCTATTCAAGGTTACCGACTATTAATCCTTTCACGGCTTCTACCGTCGACTTTGACACTGATTTTACCACCCGCTTCTAGGCTTACTTTAAAAGGATCCTTAGTTTTCTGCTGCTTATCTCGTTGTTGTTGTTTTGTAGTGATAAATACACTCCCCGAAGGTTATGAGGAGTGATATCGATATCGATGATCCTTTGCCGGATATAAAACCGGATTTAGTATGACCACATGTGACCTCTTGGGCCATCCCGCCCTCCCACACCCTAGACCAACGACGAATTTGGGGTCGCCAGAGCTCCGTCAGCTAAAGAAACAGGATTCGCCACGTGTAGGTGAGATTGACAATTGGATTGGACAAGCTATAAATTGTGCTACACAACCTCTTGAATCAATTTTGTAGTTTAGTCGCGTCTTACGACAGGCATACCTGCCGCGGGTATATTCTAAGCACCTAACCCACTCGGGTCCGCTTAAATCGTCATAATCAATAGTTACAACTCTCCTTAATAGTGCGCGTCTGATTAAAAAAGAGTAAAAAAATGTTCTTGTATTCATTAGTAAAAGATGTGGTATTTCTACTGGCCGCACGATTGGTTTCGTTCTACATCAGCCGTCGTTGAAAATTCACCTTACAAATGGTACGTTTTCAATAATTCTCACTTAAAAACTTATTTTATACCATTGGCTTCAAAAATTTCACACTGTACGTCATGTGTCACCGCACAAATCAAAGTGCTGCGATTAGCTTAAACTGGTATTTGGCACAGCTGATAAGCAAGCGTGCAGTCTAAGTGACAGGCATTTACGAGCCTTCTTTTTAAGTCTGACTAATAGTGATAGAAATTTATGTGTTCACGTAAATGCGCATCGCTCAATTCAATTGAATGAAATGAGAACTGTCAGCAAGACTATCTTTAGAAAATACGGCAATCTTGTTAAATAAATAAAAACAGTTGTCTTCATTTGTTTGTAATGTAATATGTAATTAGTAGAAGTGTTTAATGTTCAATTTCATCACAATAGCGAACGTCATTAATTTCATTGAGTAATTTTTTTTTGTTTTCATTTGCTAAATTTAATAATTTTGTTTCTATTTATGTGTAATCTCCATCTTATAAATATAAATAAAATATATGTTAGGCGCGATAACCTCCGACTAGATTTTAGGCCGAGCTTCTCTTATAATTTCGTCCTGCTTCTCTTGATTTTCCCTGCAAATTGGCCGGACGGGACCTACATGTTTTATTCCGACTCCGAACGGCATCTGCAAGACAGATGACGTTTCACTGAGAGCTTTCCATGGACACTCGAAGCGCTTGCCAAACACTGCCAAGGAGCGACCCGCTTAGAAAAATTTTCTAAAGGTAAAGGTAAAGGTAAAGGTAAAGGTAAAGGTAAAGGTAAAGGTAAAAGCAAAGATAAAAGTAAAGGTAAAGGTAAAGGTAAAGGTAAAGGTAAAGGTAAAGGTAAAGGTAAAGGTAAAGGTAAAGGTAAAGGTAAAGGTAAAGGTAAAGGTAAAGGTAAAGGTAAAGGTAAAGGTAAAGGTAAAGGTAAAGGTAAAGGTAAAGGTAAAGGTAAAGGTAAAGGTAAAGGTAAAGGTAAAGGTAAAGGTAAAGGTAAAGGTAAAGGTAAAGGTAAAGGTAAAGGTAAAGGTAAAGGTAAAGGTAAAGGTAAAGGTAAAGGTAAAGGTAAAAGTAAAGGTAAATGTAAGGGTAAAGGTAAAGGTAAAGGTAAATGTAAAGGTAAATGTAAAGGTAAAGGTAAAGGTAAAGGTAAATGTAAAGGTAAAGGTAAAGGTAAAGGTAAAGGTAAAGGTAAAGGTAAAGGTAAAGGTAAAGGTAAAGGTAAAGGTAAAGGTAAAAGTAAAGGTAAAGGTAAAGGTAAAGGTAAAGGTAAAGGTAAAGGTAAAGGTAAAGGGAGAGGTAAAGTTAAAAGTAAAGGTAAGGGTAAAGGTAAAGGTAAAGGTAAAGGTAAAGGTAAAGGTAAAGGTAAAGGTAAAGGTAAAGGTAAAGGTAAAGGTAAAGGTAAAGGTAAAGGTAAAGGTAAAGGTAAAGGTAAAGGTAAAGGTAAAGGTAAAGGTAAAGGTAAAGGTAAAGGTAAAGGTAAAGGTAAAGGTAAAGGTAAAGGTAAAGGTAAAGGTAAAGGTAAAGGTAAAGGTAAAGGTAAAGGTAAAGGTAAAGGTAAAGGTAAAGGTAAAGGTAAAGGTAAAGGTAAAGGTAAAGGTAAAGGTAAAGGTAAAGGTAAAGGTAAAGGTAAAGGTAAAGGTAAAGGTAAAGGTAAAGGTAAAGGTAAAGGTAAAGGTAAAGGTAAAGGTAAAGGTAAAGGTAAAGGTAAATGTAAAGGTAAAGGTAAAGGTAAAGGTAAAGGTAAAGGTAAAGGTAAAGGCAAAGGTAAAGTTAAAGTAAAGGTAAAGGCAAAGATAAGGGTAAAGATGAAGGTAAGAACGACGTGATTCAGGACCTAGAAGGCAGATGGCCTTGCAAGAAGACGCTGAGTTCAGACCAACTTAAAATAGGGGATTAATCCTGTTCTTTTCCGACAAGGATTAATACCTTGGGACTATACTTAGCTAAATGGATTCATCACACATGCGCCAAATTGGACTGAGTAGAAAATTGAAAAGTTAGGTCTTCTCTCGACGTTCAAAAACCACGCTCTACAAGTCGCTTATCGCACTTGTCCTGATGCAAGGCTGTGAATCGTGGACGGGTCAAATTAAGATAACATTTCGAATGGAGTGGCCGAGAGAAAAGTTCGCTGCTAGATTGCTGTATGAGCGACGAGCTGTATGAGCTTTTTGCAGATATGAAGATAATGCAATGAATAAAAGCCTGCTATGGGAATTGACGTAGACACTTCAGCTAAGAAAGGTTTTTCTATCATTATATTTATTTGGACGCAGAGGAAGATCTGGACCTAGTCGGTGGAGGCAAGGTTAGAAAGACTTGCCTAATAGTAAATGTGAGTCTTCTAAAACAGGAATTATCGAAAGCCTTAAAGTTCTCCTACTGTCTGACTATCCATCTTCACAGTTTTATCGTTAACTGTTCCGTTGGAAACATGTAGGTGCCGTAAATGAGTAAATGAGCAACTAGAAGAGAAGCTCGGCTCAAATCCCCTCGGAGGTAAATCAGGTGAAGTATTTATTTATTTTTGTCATTATATGTGCAAGGAGGAAGCATCGATGGCTTTAAAGTCAATGTGTGATGAGGCTATAATTCATATTCTTTGACTACCGATTGTATTTTGTTGAGGGAATTGCTTCAGTACACTTTTGATTTCATCGATTTACCCCTGTTCCTTGGGCCGCTTTTTAATTTCAAACTTAGAGCAATCGAATGCGTCATTTGCATATAATATTTTTACCGATCGCAAAAATTAAGTTATTAAACATCCATTTATTGCCATGGGCATGGCACATGACTTAGAACATTAAAAGCATAAAATTGAAGTAATAGCAATACAAATAACTACAGAGACAAAAAAGCTATGATTTTGCAGCATTTTTATGACACATTTGGATGGAATTCCTCATGATCATAAGCACAAACGGTAGCCAGTATTTATGTTGTATGCTAAACTTTTAAAATACCAATAAAAAATAGCACGTTGCATACCAAAGCGTTTAAGTAATAAAAATAACTGTAATAAATAAAATATACAGCAGCGAACAGAAAAAGAGCAATGCCAATTTTTATCAAATTTTCATTTTTTATTTTCGAACAAATTAAAAAATTTACAGAAATTTCGAATTTTTTATTTTGAGTTCTCAATTTTTTTTGTGCATGCAATTTGGTAGTCCAATCAAATTTAGTCTAACAGAGTACAAGTTATAGATCACTGAAAATTTGCATTGCTTTTTGACACTACTGTAACGAATTCTTGGGAGTTCCTGGTAATTATGCACCTTCTGCTATCGTTCGAATCGCTGAACTGTCGAATAAACAATTCCAATATTCAGTATTGTAAAATGGTGTTTATTTAGACTACTTTAGGAGTAGTACTTAACAATTATACTTCACTACTAGCGTGTTTAAGTGAAACTGATTACTGAATCCTCAGCTTGCGTTGCTTTTGTACTCTCGGTTACCTCGTTCGCCTATTCCTACTAAGGTCTAGACGTTTCACGAACATGTCTTCTAGAACAGTTATATCTCTTGCTTGGTTACTTAGCTATATACATGTGTACCTGTAGTTTATGTTTTTCTTCTAGCCATATATGCGTGTATGTGTGAGTAGCAACTTCTACTCTTAACTGCCGGCTACATATATGTATATGAAATAATCCCTCTGCTTCAAGCTGCTGGTTTTGTGTATGGAATATTCTTCGTTGCCCTGTACATAAGTGTGGCTGCTTGCTGTTTTTGTTGTTGTGATTATTTACTAAGAGCATAGTGATGTTAGAAATACTAATATTCGCCACAATATTCTTTCCAACAACTCTTTCGACTATACCTAGCAAATCTCTCCAAAACCATGCCTTTGTTGTTGTGCAACATTTCCCAATTTCCTTCTTGTCATTGTTTATGCAAATTTTGTATGTTAGTTGGTCCAAAAGCTATGCTTTATTGTTGGCGGTTCATTTGTAAGAATTGGTTTGCAGTCTTATATTTTTGGAAATACAAAGAATTAACCAATGTCTATTTGTATTATTCAACTGTCGCTTTGTACTGCATCATTTCAAATGACTGGGGCCTGAGCCGTCGTGCTGTTCGTACGATATATCGCGGCATTTTCATTGCTTGTGCCATGTTTGGTGGCTGCTATAGAACGGTTACTACTGCTCATGGGCTCAGGCGTATTTTGAGTATTCAACCGTATACCAACAATAGTATACTTGCCGGTGTGTCGTACTGTCTCTACGCATGCTATGACTTGATGGTTATACGGAGAGCAGTATCCTTCAGGTTGTGAAGGCGGTTGAGCATGCCGTTGTTGCTGCGTGAGTGCTGTAACAACGATGATGTGAAGAGGGGTATTTAGTGAATAAGATTCATTTGCAGGGGGTTGTTATGTTTAAGTGGAAAGAATGTTGGGAAAGTAGTTATAATGGTAGGCTAACATTCGAGTACATCCGTGATTTTTTCATTTGTGACAGATAAGCCAGACTTCAGATTTAATCTTTGTACATATAAGAGGAGCCTGAGCGAAACGAAGGGAGGGGGCTTTGTGTTAAAGTTGAGTGTATATGTGTTGTGTGAATATCTGGAGTATCCGAATATTAGAGATTTAGATAATTTCGAGGTTGTAGTTGGGAAAATTGATTTCCATGTAAGTGGGGCTCTCTCCGCTAGTCGGTCTGTTAATCGTCGAATGATTATGCAGTGGAATTGTTTCGACGGCGTCGCCGATTGGTTAGTAATTGTGGTTAGAGTAGTTGATTGTGTGTGTGTGTTTTTGAATGTTGTGGTGGATCCAATCCCCCCTCATTTTTCTTTTTGATTTATTATTTATTTTTTTCTTGGCGCCGTCCGGAGTAGAGTGATGCACAACCGTTAGTAACTTCGGCTGCGAAAATCAGACCAAGACTTCAAAGTGGTACCACGGGGTGATGATAGCCCGCGGAGCTTGCTCCGTCTCTGCTCATTTTTGGTAGACCCTTCGGAAGCATCGTGGTGGCTGTTGTTAATATCCGTATACGGTAAGAGTTGGTTAGCTCGAATGTGGAGTTGCATTGCAACCGGGTACCATTTCACTTATATTGGAAATGATGTCAGATAGACCTCCAACCTCACCAAGGTGATGGTGTGTCTACTCACATCATTGAGTGGGACCAAGGTAAGCGAGGTTAGGCCAACAATAGCAGGTAAAGACGTAAAAATTTGCACTTAATGTCGCTCTATATGTCCGGATGTCACGTTGTCTAAATTTTTCTCGAATTTTCGAGCTTTTTTCGAAAACGTTTTCGAAATTTGTTTGCATATTTCCAACTCCAAAATTTATTAAAATTTTTCTTAAAATATCGAAAGTAAAAAAAAAAACTTATGTAGATGACGAAATTTGAAAAAAAAAAAAAACTTGCTACTTATATTTTTATGAACGCTGCTGTATATAACAGCGAATAAATACGGTTGTTTATCATAGGGGGCCTGTGACAGTTTTAGGCCAGGCTGTTCGTTAAAATATTACATAAATTTGCTTTTGTTATTTTGATTTCAATGGTACTTAGCCCAATCCCCAATCTGTTGGTTATATTGGACTAATTGTGGGCTAAGGAGCTTCCATCTACAGCTAATTCATTCATTTGCGCGAAATTATGATTGAACCTTGCATCTTCTAAAAAAATTCTAGCGAAGCGCTCAATTTTTATGCCGTTATGTTCGGCACCAAACAATTCCAAATACAATAAAAATTAACGTTAATAAAAAACTAAACGAAAAAAAACTCGCTCACAAACTAGTGGCCATTTAACGACAAGGTGTGGTTGCAATCAACAACTGTAGTTGCCCCCCTACAAAAAAAAAAAACAACCAAGTGAGAAAAGTCGATGCTTACAACCAACTTGGGTCAGCTGTTAAAAAGGAAAGGTTCATTATAAAATATCGCCATTACCTTGGTTTATATTTAATATTGTTTTAAGAAGTATTTAATTTTTTTACAGTGTTGTGCAAAAAATTGGTGCCATGTTTGCCTTGTGCAAGGTAATTTAATTTAACTTCGGGAAATTTAAAATAGAGATAGACAATACAGTAATCTTTCAGTCCTTCTATCCTTTTGTAACCAGGAACCCAGTATAGATGTATGGTGCGGCATGAGGGAACTCTCTCCAAAGCTTCTTTCCATTCTAGCACACTTCTTGATGAAGTACTGTGTGAGATTGTTGCCTTAGTGGCCGCGCCACTATCAGTAGGTACATTTGCGCATGTTGTGAGTCCACAACAAATTTTGTGGGATCATATAGCTCGTATCGCGAAGTAATCTTCCTCCAACTTAAGATGCAGCTGATCTATCTTATCAAGGCTGGTTGTACTCAAGGAGCTCTTCACTTTGCCGTTCTTTTTCATTGTCAGCTCCTGAACTATTTCACCGCTATATCGCACAAATAGATCAAAACAGCGATCAACTCAAAAAATCGCAACGATCACAAAACGCGAAATACCGCCTGCCTCCCCCATAAGTGCCCATGCATTTTTTTATATTCAGCGTGCTTTGCACACAGAGTATATTAACTTTGATTGGATAACGGTTGGTTGTCAGGTATAAAGGAATCGAAATAGATATAGATTTCCATATATCAAAATCATCAGGATCGAAAAAAAATTTGATTGAGCCATGTCCGTCCGTCCGTCCGTATATCCGTCTGTCCGTTAATACGATAACTTGAGTAAATTTTGAGGTTGAGGTGGTTTTCAAGTGATTAAGCCTGTATGCAAATGTTTTTGTAAGGCACAAAGGCGATTGTATGACAAATTTGTTTACAATATTCACAAGTATTTGTAGTAGATACAAGTTATTGCTGTGGATGTACATATTTAGATACATATATTTACCATTTGACAGTACAGATATCGCTACACCAATATCATTTCTAACATTCTCAGTGATTGTTTATGATGTTGAGGCGATTAGATTTTCATTGCCGTGACAAATTGATACTTCCAAATGTTAAGAAACATAAAAGTCAATGGCAATGACAATGGTAGCAACACGAATCGACAAGTCCATTATAGCACATTTCGAAATCGAGTTCAATTCTTAATTCTGTCATATTGCACAAAAACCAGCAACGAATGCGCAATGGGAAGTTCGTTGACAGCAACAACGGTGGTAAGCGATTGTTCGACAACCTTTAGTTGGTTTGACAGGCAAGTGAACTACAAACGTACAAACTTACATAAATAAATGACAATTTACAAAATCAACAATAATATGGCCACTATTGCACTGCTTCACTTACTCACCTCTTCCGAATGGCTTTTAAGATATTTAACTATTTCTTTGAAAAAATTTAATTACCATACAAGGTTACTGGCGCACAAAAATATAAACAACAATATAAACAATAACAAAAGAAACACATTTTTAAGTGCAAGTGTTATATGAATGCATAGTTAGAATGTTCGAAATCGAATTGGGCTTCAAAAGATAAAAGGAAATGCCATTCTAGCTTAGTGTATAAAATATTTTGAAGTTCATGCAAATCTATCAGATAAGCCCCTGACCACAGGCTGTGCAGCATAAACAACGCCCGCATTTCTATTCTAATTAAGTTCAAATGATTCGCTTCGATTCAACGAAAATGTATTAATGGATTTTTTTAATGAGTATTTCTGCACGTTTTACTCATGAAATAATGAGTTATACGAATGCATAAGCAGGTATAGTTTTTAGTTTTCACTGCCAGTGCGGATATAGAACGAAAAGCTTTGAGTAGAGTTCGCCATCTAATGGAGCCTGTGTCGAAATAACTCCAAGAAAATTTATCGGTTCATTTCGAAACTATATAAAGATCATTTCGTTTTCTATTCGGGACTATTTCAGATTCATTATACCGAAATAATTTCGGTACTGTTTCGGAATGACTTATTAACCTTTTCTAGATTGTTTCTGGTTACAATTTGGGGACTAAGTATCTCGCATCATTTCGAAATCTTTTTCGTGTTCATTTCGGGAAGATACCGGCATACTCGGACACAGTGCTAAAAATTGTTGCAGGTAGTGTAGAGTTTCCCCTAACACTATTTTTAATGCCCAACAATGAATTTTGAGATTCAGATTCAGATTGATCCAGAAATAGCTCCGAACCTATGCTGATTCGAAAACATTGCCTATCACCCAATCAGAGAATATGAAACCAATTTGATTGTACAGTAATCGATCACAAACATAGGCCCCCTGTCGTAGAAGTTATGAAGCTAAAAGTTTGTCGGTGCGGACTCCCTGGAGCCTCCCCTGAATATGCCCCTGGTATGAAAAGTTGATTGTTTACGAGTGATGATCGGATGAATTTTTTTTTTGACATTAATTAATTTTTCGTGTCTTACAACATGTTTGCTCACATTTTACTTACAGTTTTTGTACTTTTTCCGACGGAATGAGAATAAAAGGAGTGGTAGAGGGTGGTGTTTATTTCCTTTTTTTAAATTAAAGGATCTATAATAAAACAACAATGCTTGATTTTCCTCAAAGTAAAAATTAATTTAGCCCTCTAATCATGTACACACTTACATTATCATCATCTTTAATTAGAGCTTAACCGCCTCAACCGTTTCCTCTGCTTCCAAACTGCGGTGTCGACTGAAATACTTTCTTGGCCTGGGCATCTTATCCATTCGCATAAAATTGCCTAGCCTAGGCTTTTTTCACTGCACTATCGTCATATTTGCATAAAGCTAATCCAGCACAAAATTATACCTCCTTCTATATTCGCCGTCAGCATCCCGGGCACGACCATGATTCCTTTCCCTCGAACAGTCCAAGAGCCATTTCATCTTATCTCGACATTGTGAATTTTGTTCGCCGAGAGAGGATATAAGTTTTCGTTTTCTCTTGGATAAAAACAAATACTTCGAACTCTCAGCGCGGTTTTAAGGCCAAATAATAGCAACACATCGTATGCTGATACGCTCTTATAATATATTGTGCCATTACGGTTTAGTTCTCTCATAGAACTATCTTCTCCAGCATTATGTTAACGAACGCACTACAGGGAGTTGCCTTGTTTTAAGCCTCGTTTGGTTTCGAATGGCTCGGAGAGGTGTTGCTCAACGTCATTTCGTCGAGCCTTATTAACTTTGCAGGGAACTTAAATCCAAACATAGCAGATTCTTTTCGCGGTTGAAGTAGACGATAAGGTGGTAAGTGTTGATTTTTTTATCGTAAATCTTTCCCATGATTACACTTAAGTTCTCATCTGAAGGCATGCGCGCATCCGACCATATTTTGCATAGGAGTTAATGCATTCTTTTTACCAACTATTCGTCCTCGCGTTGTAATTTTTTAGTGGTCATACTGCCATTCTCATTTCCTCATAGTTGGGTGCCGGAACGTGTTTTCCATCATCGCTGGTAGGGATATCGAGTTCGTCTTCTCCCTCGCTAACTTTCAACGAGGGGCAGTAATCCTCCACGTCAGTTAGCATGCCGTCATTATTGTTCCTGCAGGAATCTACCCCGGTCTTGAATCCTCCCGTCATTAAAAGGACATGAAATATGTATGGTAAACCGCAAGCAGCCAAGTTGACTGTTAAGTGTGATCCTATATCTACATTATTATATAAAAATAATAATATTGTTGTTGTAGGCCTTAGCGAGT
This sequence comes from Eurosta solidaginis, assembly GCF_040869045.1. Classification (NCBI taxonomy): domain Eukaryota; kingdom Metazoa; phylum Arthropoda; class Insecta; order Diptera; family Tephritidae; genus Eurosta; species Eurosta solidaginis. The sequence continues at coordinate 236,540,977 of NC_090320.1, read as the reverse complement.
GTTATCGATGCTGATGGTAACGATTTGGTATGACCACATGAAACTTTCTGGGCCATAACGTCCTCCCACCCCCAAGACGCATGAGGAAATTTGGGTCGCCAGAGCCTCGGCTGTTAAAGAAATAGGACTCGCTAAGGGTAGGTGAGTTTGACAATTGGGTAGGAGAAGCTATATATTGCGCTGGCAACCCGTTGAAACGGTAGCGCTACATAACCCCTTGAATCAATTTGGTATTTTAGTCGCCTCTTACTACAGGCATACCTGCCGCGGGTATATTCTAAGCCACCTAACGCGTTGGGGACTAATAATAATAATATTTTTTCACGATATATATGGGGAGATTAAGCCCGCTTGTTTTACAGTATGTGGTGTGCTTTTTTTGATTGTTTCCATTAATTGGCCATCCTACACTTTTTTGGCCGACTCCGAACGCAGACTCCGAAGATGACTTTTTTGCTGAGAAATATGGCATGGCAGAAACACAGTAAAAGGGTATGCCAAGCCGCCAAATCAATTTCTTGTTAGTTGTCTGAGCTCATTTGTTTATGATATTGTCACGGATATTACCATCACTAAGTTATCCCATCACTAAGGCGATGCTAAGGCCATGCCAAGCAGTATTTACGTTAATAATCAAATCAAGTATACACATATATAAGGCAGCCCAGAGAGATGTCACACACAGATGCATTTACTTATACGCCTATGTGCGCGCGAGAGACTGTAAACTACAAACATTCACATCAATAATTCAATCTTTATGTGGCTACATAAACGAATAAATAATTGCGTCTACACATATGTACGTATACGAGCAGCGGAGCGGCAATGCACAAACACATGCATATATCTTATCTCAGTGGTCACAAGAGAGGGCAATAATTTGTGCACGTAGTTGTGGCTGGCGATTTTGTAGCCGAAACAACTAGTAAGTTCTGGAAATCGAAGAGCCTAGAAGTATGCAGCGTAAACTATAAAAGCGGGGCAAGCGAGTAAGAAGTAATTCAGTTTGAGTTGAGCAATCAATCAGTTATTGATTAAGCACGCGTTCTGGCGACCAATAGTAGAGTTCAATTTGAGTTATCAATCAGTTTGGTTATTAAGCCTGCGAGTAGCAAAGTATAAGTGTCATTGTGAAGTACTTTAATAAAGGCTATTTTTCCATTATTCAATATTGCAGTTATTTATTCAACAGTTTAGTGATTCGAACTTAGCAGAGGATTGCAAATTAGAGGATTTGCAAGTAAATTCGTTACAATTGGTGCCAGAAGAGGAATTGTTGAATAAATTCCAGAGGACAACAAGGACATGGCAAAGTTCAGTCAATTAAAGATCCAGCAACTAAAGAAGGAGTTGGAGAACCGTGCATTGAATACAAGCGGCGTTAAACACGAACTTCAGGCACGGCTAAGAGAGGCAATGAAAGCAGAAGGAATTGATGTGGAAGAGTATGTCTTTCATCTTGATGGCGAGGAGACAACAAAAATTGAAGAGAAAAACGAAACATCGCAGACGGTTACCAGCACAGACTTGAACATGATATTGGCTGCAATATCTGCACAAACATCGACAGTAGCATCAATTTCGTCACAAATATCATCACAACTGGAAGAGCAGAAGAAATATATTGCATCACAACTGGAAGAACAGAAGACATATATGGCATCCAAGATGGAAACTCAACTGGAAGAACAGAAAACGTATATGTCATCTCAACTGGAAGAACAGAAAACGTATATGTCATCTCAACTGGAAGAACAGAAAACGTATATGTCATCTCAACTGGAAGAACAGAAAACGTATATGTCATCCCAACTGGAATCGCAGGAGAACCGTATAACATCGAAGATTGAAGCACAAGAGGCACGAATATCCGAAATGTCGGCACAAATATCAGCGCAGATCTCTGCTCAACTGGAAGAGCAAGAAGGACGTATTTCCTCGAAGTTGGAGGCGCAAGAAACAAAAATTTTACAGTTTGAAGAAAAAATCGAGGCCGAGGTGGATGCTTTGAGAGGACGTATCGAGCAGTTGCAATTAAATCGTCCAGCAGTTTCAGCGAGTAATCCAAAGGTAAAAACACCATCCTTTGACGGTTCTGTTCCTTTCCAGGTCTTTAAGCTACAGTTTGAGAAGACCGCAGCAGTGAACAACTGGAATGTGGAAGATAAAGTTACCGCACTCTTCGTACCATTGAAAGGACCAGCTGCCGAAATCTTACAGACTATTCCAGAGTACGAACGGAACAGTTATGACGCATTGATGGCTGCTGTAGAACGGCGATACGGAAGCGAACACAGGAAACAGATATTTCAAATAGAATTGCAAAACCGCTACCAAAAAGCTAACGAGACTTTGCAGGAGTTTGCTTCGGACATTGAAAGATTGGCTCATCTTGCAAATGCGGATGCACCCGTGGAATACACGGAAAGAGTGAAGATTCAGAGCTTTATAAATGACATACGGGACGTCGAAACGAAGCGAGCCACATACGCGAACCCAAAGCAAACATTTTCTGAAACGGTATCCCATGCATTGACCCAGGAAACGGCGTCATTATTGAGTAAACCAGCATACAAAGCTCATCGTGTGGAAGTAGAAAGGCCGGAGTGGGTAGATACAATTTTGGAAACTCTGAAGGGATCACAACAGAAAAATGCCGGAGTTATGAAATGTTTCAAGTGCGGTAACCCAGGTCACATTGCACGTCATTGCAGTAGCAATTCCAATAGTTCCAACAATGTGGGTGGCCGTAAACGTAGAGCTGAAGGAGACGAGCAAATCTCCAAATCCACTCAATCGTTAAACTAAAGCGAGTCAGCCGCAAGGGGCGACAGCTGGCTCCCTCAATTGAATGCCCCATAATCTCTATCTCGCAAATTGGAAGAAGGTCAAGCAATCTTATTGTTGGAGGACATGTGGAACGGTTACTGACTGTAGATACGGGTGCATCTCATTCCATCATTCGAGCGGATTTAGTCAACAAGAAGATAAGACCATTGCTTGGAGCAAGATTACGTACAGCCACGGCAGAGGACACCCAGGTAATTGGAGAAGTAGAATGTGAAGTATCAATTGGGAACGTCACGGTACTTCACAATTTTATAGTGGCAGGTATTGTTGATGAAATCATAATTGGAGTGGAGTTCTTAATCAACCAAGGCATCAAGATTGATATGCAAAGCAAGACGATGCGATATAAGAACATGGATGTGCCACTTAATTTCGGCTACGAGAGAGGCTACAGCAGTAAACGAGTGCTGGTGGAAGAGAGTCAGCAAATACCACCAAAATCAGAAGCAGTCATCTGGGCAAAGGTAGATGGAGATTGTGGGACAAACAAATTGTGGGTTGTCGAAGCATCAAATAAATCAGCACTGAACATACTTGTAGGAAAAACCCTGGCTATGACAAAACAAGATGGACGTATTCCGGTAAGAGTACTCAATGAGTTCAAGTCACCATTCAATTTGACCAAAGGAGCTATTTTGGGAAGATGCCAAGAGGCCGAAGTAGTTATTAACTGTGAACAGCTCCAGGAATACGTTTCATCTAGTAATACTGATCTTTCAAATGATATCACGGCATGGACGCATGGGCTAGAGGACCCCTATCAGAGTAAGGCAAAACAACTGCTCCTAAAGTACGGGAACATATTTGACCAGTATGATTCTAAACCAGGCCGCACCAACGTTGTGAAACACCAAATTGACACTGGAGATGCGAGGCCGATCCGTCAAGCTCCACGTAGTGTTCCACTGGCGAAGCTGGAAGTTGTGAGTCAAATCATTCAAGAAATGAGCGACAGCGGCGTCATCGAACCATCAGCTAGTCCATGGAGCTCACCGGTAGTACTTGTAAAAAAAGAAGGATGGAAAAATGATGTTTTGCGTGGACTACCGGAAGTTGAATGACGTAACGAAAAAGGATAGCTACCCATTGTCAAGAATTGACGACACTCTGGACTCGCTATCTGGTACGAAATGGTTTTCCACGCTGGACTTGAAAAGCGGCTACTGGCAAGTGGAGGTGAAGGAGGAAGATAAAGAGAAAACAGCCTTCAGTGTCGGTGATGGTCTTTGGCAATTTACAGTGATGCCTTTTGGACTTTGTAATGCACCAGCTACTTTTGAGAGACTCATGGACCAGGTACTGAAAGGACTACATTGGAAAACATGCTTGGTGTACCTGGACGACATCATCGTATTGGGCAAGAACTTTGATGAACATCTTAAGAACTTGGAGGAAGTTTTCCAGAGAATAGCTGGCGCTGGTCTGAAGTTAAGTCCCAAAAAGTGTGCGCTGTTTAAAAAGGAAGTCAATTATTTGGGTCACAAGGTAACGACAGAGGGCATCTGCACTGCGAACGAAAAAATAGAGGCTGTAAAGGATTGGCCAAGACCACAGAACCTACATGAATTGAGAAGTTTTCTTGGGCTGTGCACATATTACCGCCGATTTGTACCAAATTTTTCCAGCGTAGCCCATAGCCTCCATGAGCTTACAAGAAAAAACAAAGCTTTTGAATGGAAGAAGGAGCAAGAAGTGGCTTTCCAAACATTGAAGGAGCGTTTGTGCACTGCCCCAATGTTAGCATATCCGATTCCAGGAGCAACATTTATTCTGGATACAGATGCGAGTGGATATGTTATAGGAGGCGTTTTATCACAACTGGTCGATGGACAGGAGAAGGTAGTTGCATATTACAGCCGTTCGATTGGAAAACCAGAGAGGAACTACTGTGTTACGCGGAGAGAGCTGTTGGCATTGGTAGACTGCATTAAAAATTTTCACAAATACCTCTACGGCCAGCGATTCCGTGTCAGGACAGATCACGCAGCGTTGAAATGGCTTCTGCAGTTCCGTAATCCGGAAGGACAATTGGCACGGTGGATCGAGCGACTACAAAGCTACTACTTTTCCATTGAGCATCGAAAAGGTAGTACCCATGGAAATGCTGATGCAATGTCACGAAGACCATGTAGTTTGGAATGCAAGCACTGTTCAAAAGCCGAGGCTAAAGAAGACATTATAGATGTCCGGCTAATGAATATAACATGTACAGATGAATGGGACAAGGAACAGCTAAGAAAGTGCCAGCTAGAAGATGCAGATCTGTCACGTGTTATGCAAGGGCTCCAACGAAATGAAAGACCAAACAGAGAAGAGATGTCAGCAGAGAGTCCCATTGCGAAGTCATATTGGGCACAGTGGAACAGTTTAGAATTGATATCCGGTTGCCTTCATCGACTATGGGAGAGTGAGGATGGTAAATAAAAGAATAAACTGATAGTTGTTCCCAGAAAGAGGATTCCTGACGTGCTCAGCGAGCTGCATAATGGTCCAAGCGGAGGCCATCTTGGAATCACGAAGACGCTCGAGAAGATTAAACAGAGATTATATTGGGTTGGTTGCCGTCAGTCGGTCACTGAGTGGATTGCGAACTGCGAGGTTTGCAGCAGAGCGAAAGGGCCCAGAACACGAAGTCATGGCCAGATGAAGCAATATAACACAGGTGCGCCATTTGAAAGGATCGCCATGGATGTCGCAGGTCCATTTCCTACTAGTAACCGCAGAAACAAATACGTACTGGTGGTTATGGATTATTTCAGTAAATGGCCAGAGGTATACCCAATCCCAAACCAAGAAGCAGAAACAGTAGCAGAAGTGGTTAAAAACGAATGGGTTGCAAGGTATGGTGTACCAATGGAGTTACATTCTGACCAAGGCAGGAATTTCGAATCAGCTGTGTTCCAGGAAATGTGTAAGTCATTGGGCATTCGAAAAACATGGACAACTGCATTGCATCCTCAATCCGATGGTATGGTAGAACGATTCAATAGAACATTGGAGGAGCACTTAAGGAAAGTAGTAGACAAGTACCATAAAGAATGGGATACCCGCATACCATTATTCTTGATGGCTTACCGATCAGCAGTGCATGAGACAACGGGCCAAACCCCTGCAAAAGTAATTTTTGGCAATGACCTTAGACTGCCAGCTGATTTGAAGTTTGGGATAGATGCCAATGCGGAGAGAAATGTCAGGAAATCCACTAGCGATTTGGAAGAAGAGCTAAGAGAAATACATGATCTGATAAGGCAAAGAACAAAGATTATGAGTGACAAGATGAAAGCCAGATACGATAAAGCAATTAATTCAGAAGGTTTTCAGGAAGGAGATTTGGTGCTGTTATAGAACCCACAACGTAAAAAAGGTTTGTCTCCGAAATTGCAGTGTAATTGGGAAGGCCCATACAAAGTTGTAAAACGGATCAACGATGTAGTGTACCGCATACAAACCATCGGTAAACCACGAATCAAAATGAAAGTGGTCCATTTGGAAAGGCTGGCAACGTTTAGATCGAGAGATTTGTCTGATCGGGACGATCAGACTTAGGTGGAGGGCAGTGTCACGGATATTACCATCACTAAGTTATCCCATCACTAAGGCGATGCTAAGGCCATGCCAAGCAGTATTTACGTTAATAATCAAATCAAGTATACACATATATAAGGCAGCCCAGAGAGATGTCACACACAGATGCATTTACTTATACGCCTATGTGCGCGCGAGAGACTGTAAACTACAAACATTCACATAAATAATTCAATCTTTATGTGTCTACATAAACGAATAAATAATTGCGTCTACACATATGTACGTATACGAGCAGCGGAGCGACAATGCACAAACACATGCATATATCTTATCTCAGTGGTCACAAGAGAGGGCAATAATTTGTGCACGTAGTTGTGGCTGGCGATTTTGTAGCCGAAACAACTAGTAAGTTCTGGAAATCGAAGAGCCTAGAAGTATGCAGCGTAAACTATAAAAGCGGGGCAAGCGAGTAAGAAGTAATTCAGTTTGAGTTGAGCAATCAATCAGTTATTGATTAAGCACGCGATCTGGCGTGACATTTGTCGGAACCGACCGGATCGGACCACTATAGCATATATCCTCCATACAACCGATTTTTCAGAAAAAGAGGATTTTTGTAATATCTTACCCAATTTAACAGATTGAAGCTTTAAACTTCACCATATACTTTCGTATATTCCACATATTGTTGCCTGAAAAAATTTATGAGATCGGTCGTATATAGTGTATATCCCCCACAACCGATTGTTCAGATAAGGAACTTTTCGTAATTACTGCCCTATTTTAAGAGCTAGAGACTTCAAATTTCACCGAATGCTTACGTATATAGCATATATTGTTGTCTGAAAAAATCATAAAGATCGGTGGTATATATAGTATATATATGGTGGTATATATAGTATAGCCCCATTTTAACAGCTAGAAGCTTCAAATTTCACCGAATACTTGCGTATATAGCACATATTGTTGTCTGAAAAAATCATAGAGATCGGTTGTATATATAGTATATATCTCATACAACCGATTGTTCAGATAAGAAACTTTTCGCAATTTTTACCCCATTTTAACAGCTATAAGCTTCAAATTTCATCGATTGCTTACGTATATAGCATATATTGTTGTCTGAAAAAATCATAGAGATCGGTTGTATATATAGTATATATCTCATACAACCGATTGTTCAGATAAGAAACTTTTCGCAATTTTTACCCCATTTTAACAGCTGTAAGCTTCAAATTTCACCGATTGCTTACGTATATAGCATATATTGTTGTCTGAAAAAATCATAGAGATCGGTTGTATATATAGTATATATCTCATACAACCGATTGTTCAGATAAGAAACTTTTCGCAATTTCTACCCCATTTTAACTGCTATAAGCTTCAAATTTCACCGATTGCTTTTTATATAGCATATATTGTTGTCTGAAAAATCATAGAGATCGGTTGTATATATAGTATATATCTCATACAACCGATTGTTCAGATAAGAAACTTTTCGCAATTTCTACCCCATTTTAACAGCTATAAGCTTCAAATTTCACCGATTGCTTACGTATATAGTATGTATTGTTGTGTCAAAAAATCATAGAGATCGGTGATATATATAATATATATATGATGGTATATATAGTATATATATATATTTTTTGCGATTTCGGCCCCATTTTAACAGCTAGAAGCTTCAAATTTCACCAAATGCTTACGTATATAGCATATATTGTTGTCTGAAAAAATCGTAGAGATCGGTGGTATATATATTATATACTTCATATAAACTGTCATTTTTGCCACTTTTTACGGCTAGAAGCTTCAAAATGCATCAAATTTCATCAAATAGTTACGTTTACGTCATATATTGTTGAAATACGTGATTCGTAGTCATAGTTTTTAAACGCAGACCACAAAAAACCTGAAACTTTGCATCCTCACACAAAATACCTACCTGTTTTGATTTTATATTTATCTTAAAAATCGTTAAGGTATGTAGATCTGTTCACTATATATTTCTTATCTTATACATCCGATTATTCGGAGATTACGAACGGGATAAGATTATTGTTCAGCCCCATTCATGAAAGGTATGAAGTCTTCGGCACAGCCGAAGACAGTCCCGTTCTTACTTGTTTTGCTTTGAAAAACCCCGACTTGGTATACAAATTTTGAACTATGTCTTTAGAATACTTCACTAAAGAGTTGAGAATTATAAGCAAAGTCGTATTTTAATGAAACAAACTGAAAAATGCTCATAGCTTAAGTAACTTAAACAAGGATGATACTAGTGACAATAGTTGTGCTAATGCCGCAGACGAAGTTGTTGGTTGGTGCATTTTAAGTTCCCAAAGTTTAGAACCTTAAGTGTGCTATAGCTGAGTATTTGCACAGGCAGTGCGTGAAAGTTTCTTTGTTGTCCTCCTTTCTGTAAACTTTGCATATTCTGTTCAATGGAAACTCCATTCTCCCAACGAGCAGGGAAAGCCACCAGTGCTTCGTGATTTAGGCAGCAATTCCAAATATTTATTTTTTCTTCTATTTAGCAGATTCCATGTCCTCTTGATATCACAAGGCGTTCATGTTTATCTGTTTGTACTACAGGAGTGCAAGAAGTATAAGTAGAAACCGCTTTCCTACGGATTCTTATTCTTCAATCTATGATGTATTTTGCCTCTTTTAGCCTTCTTAAGTAATTGCATACCTCGCGCTCACTCACTGAGTCTTTCCACAAGTGTCAAAAGGGAGAGATATTAAGTACAATATTTAGTGCGTCAGCGTTATAATATATACAACCCCCACTGTAATCATGCAAGCAAGCGAAACAATGTTCATATACTGTTGAGCGTGGGTATATAAATATCAAGATTTACTAAACTCCAATCAGTTTCGTTGCACAGCATGCCGTTGAGTGAACCAGCCACGACGAAGGTAAACCTTCAACCCACTTAACCTGTCCATTAGAACACACCCCATCCTTCTGGCTCTGCTAATGATATGCGCTCCGTCGCTTAACTTCCGCTGCTCGTTACCCACTACTCAATCATTACCGCCTTTTCTCAAGACCGCCGCTCAACTGCTGTTTAACCACTGCCACCACTAAGATCGCTGGCAGCTCGCTATTATACTGCCGCTTTTATGCTGTCGTCTCGATGCCGCCGTTGATCGTCCCGATTTCACACGTAGACATCCATTATCATACCTCCATAGAAGCAACCTTACATATCCGTCCTACTCCATCCGTCGCATTCTTACAAAACAAACCATCTCACTATCGCGCTGCACAATTCCTGATACGGAAAGCTGATGTTCCCTCAACACGTCAAGGCACGTGTCTGTGTGTATTCGAGCCTTACACCTAAATATTGTGTTATTATTCAATGTTTTTGCTACATTAGCCTTAAGCCACCTGTTGTTTGGGGGTTGTTATCGATGTTCCTGTAACAAGCACCATTAGAATGCAAGCAGGGCAATCTCGGGAACGATTTAATATCACCACGTTGAACCTTCTAGGCCCACCCGCCCCTCTCTACCCTTTCTTTCAGAAAAGCAAAAACACTGACACTGACAATGACAGAACGGCGAAACCGGTTTGTCCCTAAACATTTTTCACAAGAAATGACCGAAAATCAGTCCAATTTAAGTAAATCAATTATTCGTCATGTCGGAAAATAAAACAAAACAGAATGAAGCTGTTAGGCCATTCTATTTGTAGTGTAGATATCTTTTTATGATATTTACCCATGGAGGGCAGTTTTAGCTCACCTACTTTTCGTGGCCGACCTAAGCTGGATATCAAAAAGAATTTCAAGGACCTCATGCATGGAGAAGTTAGCTCATATGCTCGTAGAGATTGCATGAGATCTTCATCGGCCCTTACAACAAAAGCAAATGAAAACTGCCAATAAACCAGCATTCAAATATACGAAGTCACATTGCATCCATAGGCACTGCGATATCAGGAATCTAAGTTCACTACCTGAAATAAAAGGATATGTAATTTGTGCCTTTGGCAATACTTTTTCAGTTTTCTATGAAAACAAGCAATACTAAACTAATTGAATAACAATAAGAAGTTCATACCTTAAATTCTTTGACAGTTTAGCGAGTACCCTAAATGTTTGTATTAATGAGGCGGTAGTGTCAATAAACACGCTACGATAAGAGCTTTTAATGGTGAACTAGTTTCAATTGTTTTTAAAGCGGGTGTGAGATAATTCTAAAGCACTTGCAGGCCATACCCATAAGTAAATAAAATGTACATTGAATAAATAAATTAATAAACTTTTTATTCATTCATTTTTTAATCCAATCACTCAAAAACATTTTTTCATTCTTAGATTGTTACACTGTACAACAGCAGTTTTTTTACATTTTTTATATATTTAGCGTCAAAATGGCATCTATATATATGTAATTCAAATTATGTATGAATGTAGGTATAGATCGGGTTGCGTCCTAAACGGATCGACCGATCAGAACCAAATTTGCACAACCCACTTGAAACCTTCCAGGGATGGTCACATGCTAAAAATAATTTCGATATATAAAAGGGGCGTGGCACCTGCTATACAAATGGAATCTTTGATACTGCATAAATCGGAAGGTATTCATGCTAGAACATTGAAATTCAGTAAGGAGTTATATAAGGTTAATCCCTAACACCACCAAGAAAATGTGGGGTGAGGGGGAAGAGGGCGTGGCACCTCCCATACAAATGTAATATATCATACCTTATATCTCTTGATGTAGTAATGGTAGGATAATAAAAATTGGTAAGGAGCTATATGACGTTAAGTCCTAACTCCTCCAGTAAAATGTGGAATTGGGGAAAAGCAGGCGTGGCACCTTCCCTACAAATGGGATTTTTCAGAACTATGGCTGCCGTACAAACTACAGACTTGAGTTTGGCTGTTATTCCGTTTGGACGTTTAATAATATGCCGCCGTTAAAATTTCGAATTTGTCTACATCTTCTATATCTATGTATATAAAATTCAAACAAACGATACTACTTATCAATCCATTGACACAGTCATGGAAGAATCGCAAGCTGTGCATTGTCTGGTTGAGTTTCTTAACTCCTTGGAGGCAACAGGAATTCCTCCTCATCGATTGATCCTTAAAAAAGGGTACATAATATTATGCTTCGTAATTTGGATCCTCCGCGCTTTTTTAATGCGACAAGGCTTCTTTTCACAAAACTTCCAATGTCACTGAAACAATGATTTGATCGGGAAAATTCGAAAACAACAAAGTGTTCATACCAAGTATTCAATTAATACCGACAGATATGCCTTTAAATTTCAAACACCTCAAATTTCCTATTATGTTGGCTTTCGTAATGGCTATCAATAAAGCTCAAGGAGAGTCATTAGCTGTAGTAGGAGTCAGTCTTACCAACTAGTGTTTCACCCATGGCCAATTATAGGTAGCCTACTCCAGAGTTGGCTCATCAAAAAAGCCTTTTATTTATACTCCAAATAATTTACAAAAAATATTGTATATCCTATGGTTTCTGCAGTACCTAAATTCGCAAACACACATCGCTAAAATAACTTTAAAATTTGTGTTATTTATTTTGCATATTTTTATAGAAACGTGGGGTGGAACCCACGGGAATATGCTAGTCTAAAATAATCGAGAAGTGCTACTTGCTAAAATGGTTTCGAAACAGTCTGGAAATGATCCAGAAGCTGCCCCGAAATATAGTTAAGCTAAAATAATCCAGATATAGTTGAAAATTGGTATCGAAATAGTCTCAGAATTTTTTCGAAAATGGTCCCGAAGTGATGTTGAAATAATCCTGTAACTCTACCGAAATTTTTTTTAAATAATCTAAAACTAAATAGGAAGTTGTCCTAAAGTGATACCTAAAATAAATCCGAAGTGATCCAAAAATGATTTCAAATTGGTCCCGAAATAGTCTCGAAATGATTCCGAAAACGATTCAGAAGTGATTCTAAAATGGTCCCGTAACTCTTCCGAAATGGTTTTGAAATAGCTTCGAAATGATTCCGAAGTTGTCCCAAAGAGATACCTAAAATAATGCTGAAGTGATACTAAAAATGTTCTAAATCGGTCCAGAAGTGGTCTCGAAATTATTCCTAAAATAATCCAGAAGTCATCCTGAAGTGGCGGCCACCGTAGTGTGATGGTAGCGTGCTCCGCCTGCCACACCGTATGCCCTGAGTTCGCACCCCGGGCAAAGCAACATCAAAATTTTAGAAATAAGGTTTTTCAAATAGAAAAAAAATTTCAAAGCGGGGTCGCCCTCGGCAGTGTTTGACAAGCGCTCCGATTGTATTTCTGTCATGAAAAGCTCTCTTTGAAAACTCATCAAACTTCGGAGTCGACATAAAACATGTAGGTCCCGTCCGGCCAATTTGTAGGGAAAATCAAGAGGAGCACGACGCAAATTGGAATAGAAGCTCGGCCTTAGATCTCTTCGGAGGTTATGGCGCCTTACATTTATTTTTTTTTTTTTCATCCTGAAGTGTTCCTGAAGTCACTCTCTCGAAAAACTCTCGAAATGGTCCAAGAATATACGATATGTCCCATCGCTTTTAAAATTTTATCAAAATCCGTCAATCCATTACGCATGGACAAAGGTGGAACTTAGATCCATATTAGCTGATGAGCACACGCCTCTTTCCCTCTTTACTGAATGTTATTATCTGACCATTTTATGGAGAAAACTATGAGACCCGGTTTTATTGCATGAACAGATGTGTCCTTCTTTGAATGTCAAAAACGATAGGTCCCGTTTTTACTACCCTCTTTCTTTTACTGCAATTTTACGGATATGTTTATAGGTTTCGCTTTAACTCGATCTCAATATAAATTCTCTTCTTACCAAAATACTTAGTGATAAAGAAAGAGTTCATTAAGCCATGTCTGGCCGTCCGTTCGTTCGTCTGTCTGCGAACATGATAGCTTAGAATTAGGAGTTGTCCGGCGTTTGGTAGCCGTAGTCAACCCAATCCAATCCTCCGGACTGAGGAGGAAGAAGCGTCTAGAGAGAAGATAGGCAGCGATTGACTGAAGGGGAGAAGCCTACCTTTATGAGGTGTTAGGCAAAAGGGAAATGTCCCAGTCAATAAAACTTACAGGAATAAATTTTCAACCAGAACGAAGAACTTGCAATAGGAGTGAAAAATCTACCTTAAAAGCTGCAAGACGGAAAGAGAAGGAAAACAGTTGTAGTACGCCAAAAAGAGTTCAAGTCGTAAATAATGTAAGGGAAGGATTACTTGGAGCCCTAAAGGAAGCCAACTCTGAATTTTTGGTGGCCTTCTAGAAGATAAAGGAAACGATGAAGCAGACACTGTAGAAAAATGACATCTGATAAAACTGAGTTAAGTTGATAAGGTGCAATTTTCCTGGGATATCGCCCCCTCAGGAAGAAGAGTCACAGGGAAAATAATCATACATTTTTCCCAAATTATTTAATAAATTATAAACGAAACAAGTAAGGAAGGCTAAGTTCGGGTGTAACCGAACATTACATACTCAGTTGAGAGCTATGGAGACAAAATAAGGAAAATCACCATGTAGGAAAATGAACCTAGGGTAACCCTGGAATGTGGTTGTATGACATGTGTATCAAATGGAAGGTATTAAAGAGTATTTTAAGAGGGAGTAGGCCATAGTTCTATGGATGGACGCCATTTAGGGATATCGCCATAAAGGTGGACCAGGGCTGACTCTAGAATTTGTTTGTACGATATGGGTATCAAATGAAAGCTGTTAATGAGTATTTTGAAAAGGAGTGATCCTTAGTTCCATAGGTGGACGACGTTTCGAGATATCGCCATAAAGGTGGACCAAGGGTGTCTCTAGAATGTGTTTATACGATATGGGAGTCAAATGAAAAGTGTTCCTGAGCATTTTAAGAGGGAGTGGGCATTAGGTCTATAGGTGGACGCCTTTTCGAGATATCGCCATTAGGGTGGGCCAGGGGTGACTCTAGAATGTGTTTGTACGATATGGGTATCAAATGAAAGGTGGTAATGAGTATTTTAAAAGGGAATGGGCTTTAGTTCTATAGGTGAACGCCTTTTCGAGAAATCGCCATAAAGGTGGACCAGGGGTGACTCTAGAATATGTTTGTACGATATGGGTATCAAATGAAAGCTGTTAATGAGTATTTTGAAAAGGAGTGATCCTTAGTTCCATAGGTGGACGACGTTTCGAGATATCGCCATAAAGGTGGACCAGGGGTGTCTCTAGAATGTGTTTGTACGATATGGGAATCAAATGAAAGGTGTTACTGAGCATTTTAAGAGGGAGTGGGCATTAGGTCTATAGGTGAACGCCTTTTCGAGATATTGCCATTAGGGTGGGCCAGGGGTGACTCTAGAATGTTTGTACGATATGGGTATCAAATGAAAGGTGGTAATGAGTATTTTAAAAGGAAGTAATCCTTAGTTTTATAGGTGGACGCCTTTTCGAGATATCGCCATAAAGGTGGACCAAGGGTGACTCTAGAATGTTTGTACGATATGGGTATCAAACGAAAGGTGTTACTGAGCATTTTAAGAGGGAGTGGGCATGAGGTCTATAGGTGGACGCCTTTTCGAAATGTTGCCATTAGGGTCTGGGGTGACTCTAGAATGTGTTTGTATGATATGGGTATCAAATGAAAGATGGTAATGAGTATTTTAAAAGGGAGTAATCCTTAGTTTTATAGGTGGACGCCTTTTCGAGATATCGCCATAAAGGTGGACCAAGGGTGACTCTAGAATGTTTGTACGATATGGGTATCAAACGAAAGGTGTTACTGGCATTTTAAGAGGGAGTGGGCATTAGTTCTATAGGTGGACGCCTTTTCGAGATATCGCCATTAGGGTGGGCCAGGGGTGACTCTAGAATGTTTGTACGATATGGGTATCAAACGAAAGGTGTTACTGAGCATTTTAAGAGGGAGTGGGCATTAGGTCTATAGGTGGACGCCTTTTCGAGATATCGCCATTAGGGTGGGCCAGGGGTGACTCTAGAATGTGTTTGTACGATATGGATATCAAATTAAAGGTATTAATGAGGGTTTTAAAAGCGAGTGGCCCTTAGATGTATATGTGAAGGCGTTCTCGCGATATCGACCAAAATGTGGACCAGGTGATCCAGAAAATCATCTGTCGGGTACTGCTAATTTATTTATATATGCAATACCACTAACAGTATTCCTGCCAAGATTCCAAGGGCTGTTGATTTCGCCTTGTAGAACTTTTTCATTTTCTTCTACTTAAATTTTTTGTTAAAATTTGAATTTTAAAAAATTTTTTTAAAAGTGGGCGTGTTCTTCATGCAATTTTGCTAATTTTTATTTAGCACATATATAGTAAGAGTAGTAACGTTCCTGCCAAATTTCATCATGATATCTTCAACGACTGCCAAATTACAGCTTGCAAAACTTTTAAATTACCTTCTTCTAAAAGTGGGCGGTGCTACGCCCATTGTCCAAAATCTTACTAATTTTCTATTCTGCGTCATAACGTCAACCCATCTACCAAGTTTCATCGCTTTAACCGCCTTTGGCAATGAATTATCGTATTTTTTCGGTTTTTCGAAATTTTCGATATCGAAAAAGTGGGCGTGGTTATTCCTTTATACCTGTACAACCAACCGTTATCCAATCAAAGTTAATATACTCTGTGAGCTCTGCTCAACTGAGTATAAAAATGCTTCAAATAAATGCTTTCATACATTTAAAAGCAATGAGGGCAATCCCCGCTTAATTTACACAAATAGACAACATTGGTCAATTCTTTGTATTTCTATAAATAGAAAAAACAAATACCAAATCTTTGAAACCGCCACCAACAAAAAGCATACTTTTAACACATGATCACATACAAAGTATGTACTGTGCAGAGAATAAAATATGCAAGGAAGGCAATTGGGATAAGTTTAAAACAACTAGTTAATATATGACGTCGCTGCATGCGTTTGTAACACTCCAACCATCGTAGGAGTGAGGGTTCGAATCCCACTCCCGGGAGAAAAGACTTTGAAGAGATTTACAAGGTATAACCGAAACAGATATCGCCTTGTCGACCTGATGTCACGTTGTTTAAATTTTTCGCAAATTATTAAATAATCATAACACCCGAGAAATATGAAACATAGAAAGCTAGAAACCCTGAAATTGGCGGCAGAAAATGAAGACGTAGGCGCAATGATAGAGTTTTTGAAGAGAGACAAATAGCGCAATGATAACTCTACTTACTGAAAACCCTAAAACGAAGTAAAGTGTCATTGAGCAAGTTGCGTGACCGTTTGATGTGACGGTGTAAAGCTTTCTGAATTCATACTTATATAACGCATGAACTAATGGTGGAGAGTCAAAGTGTAATAATGTACTGTTAAGCTCCTTGGACACCAAAATTGTAATTCTTCCAGATTTTGTTAAGTTGACCAAAGACCACTTATCACGCATTAATCTTTAAGTTCCAATAAAAAAAACTGAGATATTCTGAGCTCCAAATATCATCGAAATTTTTGTATAAGGTGACAGGTTTTAAAGATACCATGGCTATTCTGTGGCAAAAATAAATTCTCATTTTGTTGTACTGTGTGATAAGCTAAATAAATAGTATGAAAGTATCAAAGTATTTAGTATTGTACTTCTCTAGTAAACTTTAGTTATAAATTACTATTTTAAGATATTCATATTTCAATGAACAAACTTTAAGAATCATAAGCCATATGAATGCCTTTATATTTTAGCCGCTGTAACGCCCAGCTGTTATGTTAAAAAATAATAACAATAGAAAAAATAAACAATTACGTACAAATTTATGATAGTGAAGTTTATTATTTGTTTATTGCTTTAAGGAAGTGTATTGATCTGGGAAGTGAATTGTGCCAATCAAATCTGATAAATATTTCTATGCACCACAAAATAGTTAAGAAACTACATGTTACCTTGTGGTATTTATTGACTTCATTCAAAATTTAATTTTTTTAAACCGTCGAAGACACATATACATATAAAAACGTATATAAATAGATTTTTATATATATGTCATTCAAGAATTGTGTAGCACTCCATATAATTAGCCGAATTGTCCAAGCCATGCTGCTTCAATGATTCAATACATTTAAATGACTTGCTCGTGTTACAATTTCAATATATGTAAATACCTTCTCTAAGGCGTTTCTCGAACGACATGAAATCCGTTGATATCGTTCTGCTAATTAAAAATAGAATTCGATCTCTCACCAATTGTTATCCATAACCTGTAGCCGTCCCTAAGATTGATTGATTAGCATGGAAAACCCTGCAATACAAAGCACAACAACGAAAAATATTGAAGGTGATAAGGAACATTCAATGGAGAGTGATCCAGATCTCGATAAAAATTTGACATGCAAATAAAAATGAATAGAAGGCGCAATAACGTCCGAAGATATTTTAGGCCGAGGTTCTCTTCCAATTTGCGTCGGCCTGTTTTTTAAATTTGTCCTACGAATCGACGGGACGGAACCTACACGTTTTAGGCCGACTCCCAATGGAAAAGCTTTTCATGACGGAAATATACTCGGAGATGATTAATGTTGCTTTGACCGTGGACCGAACCCAGAATCTTCAGTGTGGTAGGCGGAGCACGATACCACCAAACCACGGGCGGCCAGATAATTAAAATGCAGGTTCAACAAAAAATTGATCCGTATGGATCGCATTGTTGTTGCTTTTGAATATAACATTTTTATGGGGATCTGGATTACTGTACATTTGAACGCAGGGATTGTGTTAGAGGTGAAAAAAACCTTTTTCTTCTGTAGTCCATATACTTAAATATGGGTATTCACTTAATTGGGGCACATTTGTTGCGTCTGTAACGGGATGACAGTTTCAAGTGTATTTCCGCCATGAAAAGCTTCTCAGTGAAAATTCATCTGCCTTCCAGATGCCATTCGGAGTCGGCATATAACATGTAAGCCCCGTCCAGCCATTTTGTAGTGAACGAAGGAATTCGGAAAAGAAAAGAAAAGAAAAGAAAAGAAAAGAAAAGAAAAGAAAAGAAAAGAAAAGAAAAGAAAAGAAAAGAAAAGAAAAGAAAAGAAAAGAAAAGAAAAGTAAAGAAAAAGAAAATTAATAGATCTTATTCAATTAAAATAAAATAAAATAAAATAAAATAAAATATAATATAATAAAAAAACTAAAATAAAATAACATAAAACTAAAATAAAATAAAATAAAAAATAAAATAAAAATAAACAAGATTAAATTAAATTAAGCAAAACAAAATTAAATTATATTAAATTAAACTAAATTAAATTAAATGCAGTTAAATGAATTTAAAATAAATTTATTTAACTAAATTAAATTAAATTAAGGTAAATTAAACTAAGTTAAATCGCTGTAAATTAAATTAAATCAAACTAAACTAAATTTAATAATATACAATTAAAGCACATAAAACTAAATTAAATAATATAAAATTAAATTACATTAAATAACAAAAATAAAACAAAGCCAAATTGAGTAAAATTAAATTTAACTGAAGTAAATTGAATCAAATTAAGTTAAATTAATAAAATCAAATTAAGTTAAACTAAAAAAAATTATATTAAATTAAATCAAATTTAACTAAACTAAATTAATTAAATATTATAAAGTTAAATTAAATTAAATAACATAAAATAAAATAAAACATCTAATATATAAAATTCTTCTGTCACGGTTTTAGAGGCTTAACTCCTCAAAAACGGCTGAACCGATTCTAATGAAATTTTGTGAGCATATTGGGTAGGTCTAAGAATCGGCCAACGTCTACCTTTTTTTTCGCTACGTGCCTAGGGTCTTGAGATCAAAACGTGGACCTGGGTATCCCTAGAATATGTTTATACAATATGGATATCAGATGAAAGCCGTTGATGAGTGCTATAGTGCGGGATAATTTTCATACAACTGGGAAGCTAGGGTCTCGAAATATATCCCAAAACGTGGACCCGGGTACCCCTAGAATGTGTTTATACAATTTGGATATCAAATGAAAGCTGTTGATGAGTGCTATAGTACAGGATAATTTTCATACGACTGGGAGGGTAGGGTCTCGAGATATAGCCCAAAACGTGGACCCGGATACACATAGAATGTGTTTTTACATTATGGGAATCAAATTGAAGCTGTTGTTGTATTCTTTAGTACAGAGTGAGTTGTACACCGCTGGGTGACTACGGTCTCGAGATATAGGCCAAAACATGGACCCAGATACACCTAGAATATGTTTTTATATTATGGGTATCAAATTGAAGCTGTTGATGTGTGCTATAATACAGAGTAAGTTTTACACCGCTGAGTGACTAGGGTCTCGAGATATAGGCCAAAACATGGACCCGGCTACCCCTAGAATGTGTGTGTATTATGGGTATCAAATTGAAGCTGTTGATATGTGCTATAATACAGAGTAAGTTTTACACCGCTGAGTAACTAGGGTCTCGAGATATAGGCCAAAACATGGACTAAGCTACCCCTAGAATGTGTGTGTATTATGGATATCAAATGAAAGCTGTTGCTGAGAGCTTTAAAGTAATTTTCATTGTGATATTCGATTTAGTTGCATCAACCTGGCAAAACTGATAAATATGCATACGAAGCCGAAATAAAGACATGAATTAATAATACCCACATACCTATTTACATGCGTCCTATTCGATTTGACTGAAATTTGGTATATAAATTTGCCTATATTAGTATTTACGATGCTTTCTTCCGGGAAGTATACCAGAGACGAACTGGGACTGGGATTAGGAATAGGACTGGGACTGAGACTGAGACTCGGAATGGGACTGGAACAAAATACATACCACCCTCTGGGACTGGCAGTAAGAGATGAAGAAGTAGGAGAAAAACTTGAGAGAAGAGAAAAGTGAGAAGGAGACTGAGAAAGAGATAGAATGAGACGAAGATGGAGATGAAGCGAAAAAGACGGGGGAGGAGTGAATAAAAAGATTAGGAAAAAGTGTAGAGAGGTAGGGCAGAGTTATACGGAAAAAGCTTATTAAAATGTATGCAGATAGGCCAAATTTAGGGCAGAACAACGTCTGCCGGGTCTGCTAGTATTAATATAGAATAAAAATTACTGCAGTTATATTCTTACTGCATTTAAATCATTTTTATTTGCTATCGTTAGGACTTGATCATGGGGAGAGGTCCCAGGCAAATATTTAAGTGTTTTTCTCCGCTTATCCAAAAGAGATCGTATTATTGATGGTAAGCAAAATATTCTGTTGTAATTTTTTTCTATTGTTGATTCAACTTTTTTCTATTTTGAAAAAATATTTCACAATTTATTTTCAAAATCATGAACACACAAAAAAAATAAGGTGTAATGTTAACACTTTTACTTTTCGGAGTAATGTCAAAAATAATTTTGGTGTACTTTCAAATTTAGCATCAAAATCGTGCAATGTGGATTACTTTGGTGTATTTGTACAGTATTATACTTTTCGAAATGATATAAATACTAATTTTGGAATCAACGCAGTTGCTCGTTGTATTGATTGATAGAAAGTGTGAACAGCAAGCCGATGTGGTGTGGTGGTAGCATGATCCACCTTGCACACCGAACGTCCTGGTTTCAAGTTACGGCCGAAGGAAAGCCAACATTTATTTTTTATTATTACTATAATTTAATATATATTTCTACAATAATTTTTTTCCAGCACTTATTGGAGATGAAATTCTATTGGTTATTATGTCGAACAACACTACAAAGTGCGGTTTTGAAACAAATTGTTTTTTGTGTGTTGTAAAAAATACGGTGCTTTGAGGTTTTTAATAAATCCTCTGCAACTTTCCTGTTAATCTTTTTTTGAAGTTCTTTGTCGTCTTTTCATTAAAAATATTCTGTTCAGCATGCATGTGTGTGCATATGTTCAGCTAATGGTATTATGAATTTGAGATAAGTTGAGCTCCTTTCATTAGTTGATCTGCAATAAACTGGAAAGAACTAAGTGTTATGAAAAAAAGGTAAGTACTGGAATGTCACACCGTAGGCAAACTCATTGGCACCACTTGAATTTGACCGAGAGATTACAGATTGGTAAATATGATTTATGAACTTGAGCTAAAAGAGTATTTATCTAATATTCAACTTATATTTAAATAACGCATACGGATATGGAAGTTTGTAATCGATAGGAGACCACCTTTTGCTTTGGCTGTGCTATCCTTCACATGGTGAAAACATGTTCATGACTCATCTCTATCTCAATGGCACATTCTGCCTTCTCCTGCTTCGATAAAGAGGCGAAGAAAAAGAGTGAGGTGTGGGAGAGCAGGACGAAGTGGGCCTTCGCAGCTTAGTCAATATTAATGGATAAAAATTTAAATCGTTGAAGGCTTCCGCCGATCTGGGAGCCAGCATTAACAGTAAAAATATTCAAACCGAGAATCATTATTGTCAGCAAAAACTGGACTGAGGAGGCAATTGCAAAGGACAATCCCCCCTCGACGTAAAGTAATCACGCTCTTTGAGTCTCATATTATACATATCCTGATGAACGGCTCGGAAGCATGGAAAATGTAAAGAGTAGATGTGATGAACCTTAGAATATTCGTGGGAGAAGTCATCCGGAAGATGTATGGTTATTATGATTAATGATGACAAGTGTGAGCTTTATTTAGATGAGAGCATTCTGCAATGAATAAAAGTACAAAGGCTATGCTGGCCAGGTCATGTTATAAAAATGGAAGAAGACGCTCCGACCCAAAAAATATTACTATCGATTATGAATTTGGTTGTAGAGAAATGGGGTGACCTTCACTGGGTTTGGCGAGGCAGGTGGAAGAACCGACAGCTGGTGTGACTTGTTACACAACGGCCAAAAGCTTAGGCGATCGAGCGCCAATTATAACGATTATCATCCACTACTTCTTGAGGTGGTTTTACTCTGTGAGACCCTTAGGCACTGGTCAGTCCGAAATAGTCAAGTCATGCTGGTAAGTGCTCAATTTGATCTCCAAAATTTATCAAGATAGAGTTAATTGTCTTTTATCTGACAAATTTCAATGCCATTTTCTGGGCGAAGTTGGTTATAGTGGCGGAGCCACAATCAAATTTTTCCATATAGATGCGTTCAACGCAACCTTATACATATCAGTAACATCGTACAATCACACAAGATGTTGCATTTGTCAATATAAAAGAACTTCAGACTAAGCAATTAAAGCTTATTTCGCCTTGCCGATTCACATACAAAATTTCGCGAAGCACTGTTTTAAACATTCTATACAAAAAAAATTCTTGTTAACATATTCGTGTGAAAAATTTTAGAAAAGTACCAACGAGTGGAAAAAATAATTTCACTTGCAAAGTGTGAAAGCACCCTTAGCCAAAGCAAATCTCGAATTCTTCTTCTTATGCTTTGCTTGCAACAAAAGGTTGGAAGTTGGCTACTTTTTCATGTCAGATGGCGCCAGTGTCGATGGATATGCCGTTCTCCATAAAAATAGGTTCAATACATAACGCATCTATATGGAAAACTGCTTATGTGACGGGGCTTTAACATATTGAATGGTCTTACTTCTTGTATATCTTGGTGATTATCTGTCATAAATTCTTAAGTTAATTTCGAATAAGCGAGTTAATATCGGATTAACGCGAGCCATATCCTACCTATTACATTATTATTAAGACTTGCATGTTGGCAGACAACTTTACACTTTTTAACTATAATAAATACCTCTAGCGAAGATTTTTAAAGTATCTAAGATTAACAAGAACACTGCATGAATTATGCTATTATACATTGACCACAGTTTTGCAATTTGCAACTGATGCTATTATATGGCCATGCTTTACAAGCTATCAGAATCCACTAGCCACAATCCACCTACAAATACCAGCAGAACAAGATACTAAGAAAACGTCGAGGTGCTTAAAATGCTGTGCTTTACAGTGGTAGCTTTTTATGGTACTTCAAGTTTTTTTTCTAATCTATGCATATCAGTGTTGTACCTATCATTCTACCTGAAGCTGCTTGTCACGTTTCCACGCGCGCGTCAAAAACATTTTACCAGCTGTCAAATTCCCAATTCATATTCCTCCTCTGCGATATAAATTTCGAACGTAATTTTGCATGATTTGTGTGCGATTTATGAATATGAAAATTATTAAAAATTGTTTAATTCTATTTTGGATAATTGATTATTGCAATAGTTATTGTAATGGCGCTATAACTGTAACGTACTGCCGTGTGGCCACTGCCACTGTTTCCGTCATGTTCGGTGTAGGCGGTATTTAAAATGTTATGAGTCAAACACCAGCGAGCGTTTTACATATGCATATGAAGAAATATGCTAAATATTAATTTTTTTGCAATTGTCTTCATCTTACGTATGTATGTAATGGCCAATATTTGAAAGCAACTAATTCATTCATTAATCGGCACTTAGAGCTATTTCCACCATCTTCAGTTAGTCACTTATCTATATGTTATCGAGATTCTCGTTTTCTCTATGCCTCCTGAAGCATCAACTGTCAATCAAGTACAGGCAAAAAATGTTAACAAAAGTCAGCTGTTTTGTTGGGTTTCGTGTTTAAAAATAAATATTTGGCAATGCGTTCTACAAAGTATTTGCAATTATCGATTTAACTGAAAGTTGGTCACCCTGTGTCCGTAAAAACAAAAATCTAAATCTAACTTAAGCTGGAGACATTGGTGCTTTATCGGTAACCGTATCGGTAATCTTTTAACAGCTGATTCGACCAACCTTATGAGAATCAATGCAATCGATTATTGGTGCCGCTAAGGCCGTAACCGTATCGTAGCCAACCAATTGGGTTTTGGTTTACCGTCGTAACGATAAACAGCTGATTACGTTAGGGATACGACTACAGCGATACGACAAACGGCACCAATGACTCCAGCTTTAACTAAAGATAGTGAAAACGGCCTAGTGCTGTAGTGAATTTTTATTCATCGAACTTCAGAAACATCAAGCGCGTCCAAATCACAAAACACGAGTAATTTTCAAACACAGCGGGGACTCCCATTAACTTAGTAAAAGCTTCTGACTTGAACTCCGCATATTACGCTCAGCATTTGGTCTTCTTCGATGCTTGCCGGGTATTATCATCTTATTTTGACAACTACTATGCTCATAAACTATATATAACGACGGGTGTGCAATGAAACTTATGAAGCCGGATCTTTTTTAGTCTATAGAAGGCTTTATTTTGGGTTTTAACGCCGTTCCTCAAATCAAAATGGTTAATGTGGATGACCTCTATGGGTTTCGATAGTCTTCATCATACTTTCACTTTAAATGTGAAAACATCTTTGTTCAAGGTATAGGAAAATATAAAATGTAAGCTTAAGCGTGAGCGTGGTCTTTGGTAATGGTATTCTAAGTATATGAGCTAACATAGATAGTAAGTAGAGGGGAGTGAGGAAATTCAGCATGCAAGCGTAAGTGTAATTAGTATACTTTTGTAAAATGTGGGACCAAAAGAGAAGGGATTTTTATAGATACGTTAGGAGGTATAAACAAATTATCAATTTGTTATTCAATTTTTATGTTTTTTATCGACAGCAGTGGTTACCGATGAGTTATCGTTTTTTTCGACGTGCTATCGATTTGTTATTTAAATGATGGAGATTAGTTATCGATATGCTATCAAAAAGTAATCGAAAACTATCGCTATCTTATCAAGAAGCGAAGTATTTACCATCGAAGGTCTATCGAGTATTTAACGAAAAGTTATCAGTGTATTATTGAAAAAAGTAATATGCATATATCGGTTATCTATCGAAGTTTCATCAAAATGTATCGATTAACCATCGAAAATTATCGATTTATTTTCAAAAAATTTTCGATTTGTTTTCGAAAATTTATCGATTTACTACTAAGATTTTATCAATTTCTTATCGAAAATTCTTGATTTGTTACTGCCATGTTACCAACTTGTTTTCAATTGGCTATCAAAAATGTATCGATTTTTATTGAAAAGTTTTAGATTTCTTATCGAAGTGTCACGAACTTGTTATCGGCGTGTTATCGCTTTGTTAACGAAGACTCATCGATAAAACTTGAACATGAAACCGATGACACTTCTGTGAATTGTCGAAGCAAGCCGATAGGGCACCAATAAGAATCCAATGATAAGCTGATAACAAACGGATAACTCAACGATAATAAATGGTGTATATTGGTAAGATTTTCCGTCATCCCTTGTCAAATTTTGTTTCGAGACAAACCGGTTTCGGCATTGTGCCATCATCGGTCTCAATTTTCGAAAGAAATGATGGCACAACGCCGAAACCAAATTTGACAGGGGATGACGGAAGATAGTTCCGATATACATCATTTATCCACCCTGTCGGAAAATCAATAAAACAAAATAAGTCATAATAAATGGCTATCGATAATATGACCATAATAAAAGAATAACTTGTATGTCTTGGTTGTTATCAATAAGAAGCCGATGAAATTGTTCTCAAAACGCCCGAAACTGCTTGTTTCTTTTAAGTTGCCTCTGTTGTGGTTTAACTTCATCCCCTGGGCGAGCACTAGTTATCTTAAGTATTTGCGCATCGAACTTCATGAGTGCTTGGCTCTCACGCTCTTTGTTGTTGTTGTTTTTCTTGAACAACGCAATTTTAATATTTTTTTTGTGTGATGTATTTATTTTCTTCATATCCAATAAATAACTTCAACAAAAGAAGACGATTGCGCATGTGATTTCTTTTGCTTTTGTAAAGTAATATGAAATTAACTAAAATTTATTAAATAATCAATTAGTACAGACTCCCTCCACTGTCAATATGCCACTGATAACACCCTAATTAATACTTTTACATGAAAAAAACACCAATTTATAAGTAATCACACATAATTATGATTGATTAAAAGGTCCGTCACATAAGCAATTTTTCATATACATAGATGCGTTCAACACAACATTTTGCATTGTGAGTAGAGTGCACGTATTTTTATGGAGAATAACATATCGGCCGACATTAGCGGCGTCTGACATGAAAAAGCAGTCGACTTGCAAATTTTGTTGCAAACAAAGCATAAGAAAAAGAATTTGACATATAATTTGGCTAAGGGTGCTTTCACACTTTGCAAATAAAACTATTTTTCCCACTAGTTGTTACTTTTCTAACATTTTTTACAGTTAAAACTGCAATTTAACAAATACATAGAAAACAATATATCGTCGCTTCGCTCACAAAAACAGTTATGTGTTTTTCAATAACTTTCCAGGAGATCAAAAAAAACTTATTTCTGGTGTCAATTTGCAAAATTTTGCAAATGTCGTATTTTTGAAATATTTTATGGAAAGTACGTTATTGATGTGTGAAGGAAAAAATCATGTTTTTTAACCCATTACGACGTGATAAAAATTTGCCCCGTTTTATAGCACATATCTGCTTTCAAACATGATTCAAATTTGCTTTTCGCGGTAGGGAAATGGATGCAATTTTTGCCGCTATTCCTCATAATGCTTATGGAGATTACCCCTTAAGCGCCTGGGAAGTGTAGCTTCATCAATCAGATGTCTGCTAGGATGCCCAGCTTTCTGGGTGTACAACAGAAACTGTTTGTTTAGCATTTCATTTCTCTCCCTAATGGGGAGTGCTCTCTCCTCATTGTGTACGTCGTGTTCTGGGGACATAAGAAGACAGCCCTCCCGTAGCGGTTCTGGGGCAGTATTTTGGCAGGCCTGTATTTTCTTTCAGTGATTAACCTATAGGCTTGGCGACCATATCGGGGACGCGTATCATGCAATCGGCCGGCCAATTGCTTCGTAAGTAGTAATGAGCGTTTCTTAGTCTTTACCCCAAGTGCTGCCGGAAAGAGATTTGAGGATTTTATTACGGCTCTGGATTTTCAGTACAATCCAAAATGTAGATCCTGATCCAATGTCACACCAAAGATTTTAGCGTGTAAGACAGTCGGCAGCGTAATTCCGATGTGCAGATCAAATAGATTATATTGCACTGTGTGGTGGATGATAAACGCGAGACCGCCTGCATTTCCGCTCTCGCGATCTTTTCTGTGGACGTTATGTCCAGAGCTGGTCTGCACAGCAGATCTTGCTGTGTGTTTGGTCTCTCTGATCGCTGCAATGCGGATGTTATGCCGCTTCATGAAATGAACTATCTCCGTGATTTTCCCAGTTAACCCATAACAGTTTAACTGCAGAATTCTGAAGTGTAGCGGGGAGACGTCGTCACTCTAGGAGTAAGTGGCGGGTGGCTATGCCTGGGTTGTGAAAGGCTAGGACGCAATTGCTGTTGTGGCCCTGGGATTGGACGTCCCTGGGTAAGCATTGGGGTACACGGTGTATTTGGGTTTGCGGCCTGGCAACACGGTGCAATGAAGCCCGTCGGAGGATTCCGTCGCGAAGACGAGAACATCTAGGAAAGTGCATCGTCCCAGGCAGGAGCTGCATTGGGCAGATGTTGCAAACATATATATTCTGTGCTGGCAAACCGAACAAAAGGTGGTAGGGACTTAAGGATCTAAATAGCTAAGGCGCAGACTACGGGACGCCCTTGAGCGTAAACAGCAAGGAGCCACAAAAAATTTACAAAAGTTATGAGGACTTTGGGTTTTGGGGACTAGCCCAGAACATCCTGTCCGATGCAACCATCCCTTGCATTTGACATGACAGGAGCGTGGCCGTCCTAAAAATATCCTTTTCCGGCAAACGCAGCAAAACCATTTCTCTGGACTGGGGTCAGGTACAGGACCTTGATTGGGTTCGATGCCCTCCCGGAGCAGGAGAATATAGCGCAGTCACGTTGCAAGGATTTGCTGCGAGGATGAAAATTTGTGGGAGGGACGCAACAAATTAAATGGGGTTACACTGAAATGACAACCCTTACTTACTTACTTAATTGACGCTTAACCGTCTAAACGGTTATGGCCGTCCAACAAGGCGCGCCAGTCGCTCCGCCAACCGGCGCAAATTGGCCACACCAAGGGAGTTTAAATCGTTTTCCACATGGTCCTTCCAACGGAGTGGGGGCCGCCCTCTACCTCTGCTTCCATAGGCGGGTTCCGATAAAAACACTTTCTTGGCCGGAGCATCATCTTTCATTCGCATAACATGGGCTAGCCAGCGCAGCCGCTGCGTTTTAATTCGCTTTTTATGCACGAACCTCGTGCTGGATATGACCATGTTTCGAGCACCGGCAAAGTTAATCAGCCTCAGTCCGTTAGGAGAAGTTTCATTGTGTAGGCTGAACTTTCCGACTGTAGGGCCAAAAACACCTTCTTTGCCCACCCTGGCGTTAAATTCGCCAAGCACGACTTTTATATCATGACGGCGGCAGCGCTCGTATGTGCGTTCTAATTGTTCATAAAAAGTGTCTTTCACCTCATGATGACAGCCCTTGGTCGGGAAAAATATCGAGTCGCTCCGGTTCATAGAACCGGCTGCCTTGGGAAGCGAGATGGCTTGTAATTATTTTTTACATTGAAATCAAAGCACTTTCGCCAGCGATTAAAAACAATTATAAGCTAGTGAGTAAGTACATAACCGTTTTTCAGAGTACTTCTAGTACTGTGAGCACATTGCTGTTTTCGATCAATTCTAAACCAAAAGAGATATAAAAAAACGGCATATGCAGAAATGTGGGCTCTATATAGTGATAATAAAATATGCAATAAAAAAAATTTTAAGAAAAACACATAACTGTTTTCTTTAGCGCAGCGACGATATGTTAGCAAGTGTATTTATTGTACAGTGAGGATATTTATAATAGTTCTTCGCGAAATTTTGCATTTCAATGGACAAGGCGAAATAAAATTCAATTGCAAAGTCTGAAGTTCCTTTATATTTACAAACGCAACATCTTGGTTGATTATAGCGATGTTGCTGGAATGCATAAAATTGCGTTGAACATATTTATATGAAAAACTTCATTGTTGCTCGGCCTTTAGTGACAGAGATATGCATGATAACGCAGCTGCACATCACTTCCATAAACCCATAAAGAGATGACGGAGTACGAGTGTGCATATTTACGAGTTCTTATAAAAATTAATAAATAACCTCTCAAGTGGTAGCCTGTATAATTAGCAATTAATTGAATTATAAATTACGCGTTGATTTGCAAATATATATATGTATGTATGTACATAAGAGTGTATGGGTATACAATTTAACAAACATCAATAACCTATGTAACAGAATTTTAAAGCAGTGAAGCGATTATGCGAATAAATTTATGAGATTTCGTTGTTAGATAGATGTTTGCCTTTCTAGATTACGCATTTATATAAATATTTCATCCATTTTGCTACAGCTACTTTATAAAATGAGTGATCATCGGTCACTTCTTCATTTTGGTTGTTTGATTGCAATTTATTGATGCGTACATAAATAGGTTGTAGGCGGCTTTTATAATATTTTCCTACAATAAAATTGTTGCTTATTATTATAGTGTAATTTTATACGATTGAAACTGGAAAACAAATTCGAACTTGGAAAAATTCTCGAACTTGTAAGAAACGTATCGAATTCGAGTTGAAAACTGCCCGAATGTTCTTAAATAGAACAGGCTTCTTTTGAGCTTCGGTTGAGGCCTGCAAGTGGAAACTACTTCGAATGGGTACTTTCTTCTCTAACAACAACCATGGAAAATATTTCATGAGGAAGAGGTTTGACCTGCACATGAATTGCTTAACTGACTCCAAGCTCATCTGTATATGAGCAGCGCACAGGTTACGAGCAGAACTCCGTATCCCCTACATCACAATCCACCTGTGATAATAATATCCCCTGGAACCTATATGATTTCTTAATCTTAAGATATACAGATACTTTTTTGCCACTTTCTACATGAGCTGCTGTTAAATACTCTAATTTTAGTAAACCTGGACTTATTTGACTTGCATTATTTCATTATTCTGGACAGTATACCCCCAACGACTTTTCCTCTTAAGTTCGACCGATCCGTTTACCAGTTAACTGGTCCATTGCCCTAGTTGACTCCCATCCCCCAATTCCTCGGGTAAGCGAAAGTAGCGTACTTAAGTTAGCATAGAATAAAGAGAAATACTTAGTAGTCAAAGAGAAGACGAACTCGATCCCTAGCACTAAGGGATCTCTGAAAACAACCCCAATGGCTGCACTGTGTGCCATTCTGCACACTCCACCTGTAGACCCCGTAACGAAGAACATAGCGTTTAGAACTAAAATGCCTCCGGGCAGCTTTAGCGCAGGCCATATGGTCAGTTAGCATAGCGTCAGCAACTACTAGATGAATAGAGAATTCCTTACTTGCTCTTCGAAGATGGTGTTTGAAGAGGAGGATGGTTGGCCCAAGGGTGCCAAAATAGTAGATGAGGCTATAGACGTGTACACTGACGGATACAAAGTAATGAAAATAGTAGGATATCGGTTTACTGTGCTGAACCGAAAATAAACAGATCCTAAAAGTAGATCACTGCAGAGTTTTTCAGGCGGAAGTAGTAGCCGTAACCATATCAGTGAAATGCTAAAAAAATATCTTAAACCGTTGCCGCGACAACTTGTATACTGACAGCCAAGCAGCACTTTAGGCAATATTAAAGGTAATCGGTGTAGGATGAAGTATACATCTTTATTGAGTTCAATGACACATGGGAAAAGATGGGAATGAAAAAGCGGATAAGCTAGCTAAAAAGGGTACATCCTTCTAAGCTTATTTCGTAGACGTTCCAATATTATTGGGGAAGATTAAGAGATAGCGAGAGCTGCACATGATCGACCAAGCAGGAAAAGCGTGGTACGAAGCGTGGGGCTGCAAAGTTTCCAAGATCATGTGCAGGTCTTACAATCTTAGACTAACAAAGTTACACTTATCATTTAAAAGAGGGGACTTTAGGCTCATGGTGGGTAGCCTGACTGGACACTGCCTTCTGGCATAACATGAGGATGATGAAACGATCGAGCAAGTTTTGTGCTAGTGCTCTGCGCTTACAAGGCTAAAACTCAAGCAATTTGGAGTAGCGCAGCTATTAGATGTACTAGTAGCAGCAAGTAGCACAAGTCATATAAAGATTCTATCATTTGCCAAGAGGATGGCATGGTTTTTGATAGGGTTAACAATTTGAACGTTAGTTAAACAAACATCAGATTAGACCGTGGGCTCAACCCGTCTATGTGAGGTTCTCACGGAGGTATAAAATAATTGTTAATTAAGTTAACATCGATCAGATTGCTAACAAGTAAAGGTGTCTAAGTTCGGGTGTAACCGAACAATGTATATTCAGCGTGAGTTTCAATTGTACAGCTCATTTAAGATAAATTACTTTTCCACATAAAATTTGGCAAGTGCAATATAATTGATACAATACTATTTTCCGTAAGATATAGCTTATTATTCTGCTCTACGACCCTTTTAAATTTCTTTTATATAAAAGGAGGCGTGGTCTTTAACCGATCCAGTCCATTTTTAATTGAAATATTTCTTGCTATAAGATAAATATGTGTATCGAATTTTATTTAGAAAAATTAACATATTTTTCTTCGAGTCATGGCTCCCGAAACTTAGAAAATTTCTTAGTCAAAAAAGGGGAAGTGCCCCCCTCCCCCAATTTAAAAAATTGCAATATTTTTTGTAACTCTTTCTTTTAATTCTATTAAAAAAGTAAAATAAAATTAATATTAAGTGCTTGTTCGCAAAGGTATAGCTTATTATATTCGTCTACGACCCTTTTTTAAAACTCTTTTATATACTTAAACTAGCCTAACCTCGCCCGCTTCGCTAGGCAATAAATTCAATGATTTGCTGAAAGAGAATAAAATTAATACGAATCAAAGCAAATTCTTTGATACAATTTCATTCGAACTTTATTGTAACACTTTTTGGTAAAACACGTTTTTGTGTTTTCCGTCTTTCGCGTAAATGAATAATGACGATGGTTTCCCTACTCGTGAGCAAGCTACATATAATTGTCCATGAGAAAAAATTGGTTATTCTAAATTAATACCGCGCATTTGTAGAGACTGTCCTTGCGCCTTATTAATTGTCATAGCGAAGGCAAGGCGAAAAGGGAACTGCAAACGTTTGAAATCGAATGGTAAATCCGTCGGAATCAGTGGAATTCTGGGTATCAAAACGTCTTTTCCTTTGTACTTCCCTTTCAAAATTGTTGCTTCGATAACGTTATCCATTAGTTTCTTCACAGCGAGTCTGGTACCTTTGAAAAGTCGTGGCACATTAATTTTGCGCAGCATAATAATCGGTGTTCCAATTTTTAATCGAAAATTATGAGGTGGTAGGCCTGGCAAATCGAGTGAGTTGAAGAATTCAGTTGGATAATTTACGACACCATCTTGATGAGTATTAGTGTCCACTGACTTATATGCAACTATGTCACCAGGTATTTAATCCATAATAGCTGCATTTATATCATTGACGTCCTTATTTTTCCCAGCTAAAATTGCTCCTTCGCTAAACCAATCATAGTTTTTATAATGTTGAACTATATTTGGAAATACACTCTGTATCAATGCCTCTTTAGACTGTGCAAAAGTGCAGAAATTGTTAGGCAATGTAATCATTCCTGTTGGATCGACCGACATTTGGCCATTTCCGATTTTCAGATGTACGTGTAGGTGTACGTTGCGCTTTTGTACTAAAAAACTAGAGGAGAGAAGGTAATATGGTGATCGGAGCTAAGCTAGACGTTATTTTGAGTTTTATAAAACCGTTCAACTGCATTGATTTTCTTACCGAATAATTGTGGAAAAAATAAGGTTTTTTCAGAAAACTTCTATAAAAATCTACCACCTATTTTTAAGCTTGCATGGTAGAAGTGGTGGAACTTATATTTCAGTAAAAAAGGTGGTATGTCTACCATTTTAGTGATAGAAGTCCGAACACTGCTCACGATTGAACTGCATACAAATTAACGGAACATAAGCGTCGTTTGTATAACAAATACAAAGCAGTATAAATGTTCAGCCCGCAACGAAATGTGACATACGTTTGTGTATGTGTGCTGAAGCATCTCTCATAAACAGTGTACAAACCTCGGTGTTTACTCTCCTTCGAAAAAAATTTGCAACTTACCCTAGTCACCCAGATGTATGAAAATTACCTTCTGCTAAAGAACTCAACAACAGCTTTCATTTTATATCCATATTGTATAAACACATTCTACGGGTATCTGGGTCTACGTTTTGGCTTATATCTCGAGACCCTAGGGACCTAGGGGTACGAAAAATTATCATGTACTAAAGCACTCATCAACAGCTTTCATTTGATGTCCATATTGTATAAACACATTCTAGGCGTATATGGGCCCACGTTTTGGCCTATATCTGGAGACCCTAGTCATCCATGGGGTACGAAAAACTTTCATGTACTAAAGCACTCATCAACAGTTTTCATTTGATATCCATACTGTATAAACAAATTCTTGGGGTACCCGGGTCCACACTTTGGCCTCTATCTCGAGACCCTAGTCACCTAGGGGTACGAAAAGTACCCCATATTAAAGTACTCATCGGAAGCTTCCATTTGATACCCATATTATACAAACGCATCGTAGGGTTATCCGGGTCCACGACCTATATCTCAAAACCCTAGGTAGTTAAAAAAATTCCCCTACTAAAAACCTTCCCCTATTTGCTCCCTATAATATGAAAAAGGAACGAATAAAATTTGCCTCGTATCGGCCCCAAAACATGGACAGGAACGAAAATCATTTCATTTTTATATATATAGATATGGGTGGTCCTTAACCGATCTCGTCCATTTCTAGAAATATTTCCTCGTATAAGAAAAATATGTGTACCCAATCTTATCACGATCCGGTAATTTTTCTTTGAGTTATGGCTCCCGAAACAGAAAATTGCTTAGTCATAAAAGGGGTGGTGCCATGTCCATTTTCAAAAATTAAATTTTTTCCTATTTCTGTTTACAATTCAATTTCGGAAAATAAATATAATTTATATTAAGCTATTTTTTGCAAAAACATAGCTTATTTTAATCCTCCACGACCCCTTTAAAAATCTTTTATATAAAAGTGAGCGTGGTCCTTAGCCGATTTCGTTATTTTTTCTTCGAAGCATTCCTTATAGTAAAGGAAAGAAATTTATGATTAATAATATTTGTAAAATTGATTCTATCACAATTGGGCGGTTCTACGCCCATTTTCAAAAATGTTTATCAAGAGTCTCAATGTCAGTCCACAAATCAATTTCATCATTCTAAGAGTATTATTTACTAAATAATCATGTTTTTTGTGTTTTCCAAAATGTTATATATGTGAAAAGCGGGCGTTGTTATCATCTGATTTCACTCATTTTCAATACCTGTCTATTCTGGTCCTAGATAAGCCCGTATACTGAATTTGATGAAGATATCTCAATATTTGCTTATGTTATCGTGTTAACGGACAGACGGACGGCGGACTGACGGACTGACGGACATGGCTGAATCAAATTTTTTTCGATACTGATGATTTTGATATATGGAAGTCTATATACATATATCTCGATTCTTTTATACCTGTACAACCAACCGTTATGTTACCAAAGTTAATATAATCTGTGTGCAAAGCACGCTGAGTATCAAAATGTTAGCTTAGAGAACTAGAATACCTACTCAATACAAAACTCCCATTTTATTAACACAGAAGACTTAAGACACGAA
Source organism: Eurosta solidaginis (assembly GCF_040869045.1). NCBI lineage: Eukaryota > Metazoa > Arthropoda > Insecta > Diptera > Tephritidae > Eurosta > Eurosta solidaginis. The sequence goes on along the minus strand of NC_090320.1, from coordinate 236,505,986 downwards.
CCTTGTTGAAATTGAACATTTCGAATCGATATTATTTGCAACTGTAAAGCAAACAAGTAAGGAAGGCTAAGTTCGGGTGTAACCGAACATTACATACTCAGCTGAGGGCTTTGGAGACAAAATAGGGGAAAATCTCCATGTAAGAAAATTAACCTAGGGCAACCCTGGAATGTGTTTTTATGACATGGGTATCAAATGGAAGGTATTAAAGAGTATTTTAAAAGGGAGTGGGCCATAGTTCTATAGGTGGCCGCCATTTTGGATATCGCCATAAAGGTGGACAAGGGGTGACTCTTGAATGCGTTTGTACGATATGGGTATCAAATGAAAGGTGTTAATGAATATTTTAAAAGGGAGTGGGCCTTAGTTTTATAGGTGGACGCCTTTTCGAGATATCGCCATAAAGGTGGACCAGGGGTGACTCTAGAATGTGTTTGTACGATATGGCTATCAAATGAAAGGTGTTAATGAATATTTTAAAAGGGAGTGGGCCTTAGTTTTATAGGTGGACGCCTTTTCGAGATATCGCCATAAAGGTGGACCAGGGGTGACTCTAGAATGCGCTTGTACGATATGGGTATCAAATGAAAGGCGTTAGTGTGTATTTTAAAAGGGAGTGGGCCTTAATTTTATAGGTGGATGCCATTTCAGGATATCGCCATAAAGGTGGACCAGGGGTGACTCTAGAATGTGTTTGTACGATATGGGTATCAAATGAAAGGCGTTAATGAGTATTTTAAAAAGGAGTGGGCCTTAGTTCTATAGGTGGACGCCTTTTCGAGATATCTCCATAAAGTTGGACCAGGGATGACTCTATAATGCGTTTGTACGATATGGGTACCAACTGAAAGGCGTTAATGAGTATTTTAAAAAGGAGTGGGCATTAGTTCTATAAGTGGACGCCTTTTCGAGATATCGCCATAAAGTTGGACCGGGGGTGACTCTATAATATGTTTGTACGATATGGGTATCAAATGGATGGTATTAAAGAGTATTTTGGATATCGCCATAAAGGTGGACCAGGGGTGACTCTTGAATGCGTTTGTACGATATGGGTATCAAATGAAAGGTGTTAATGAATATTTTTAAAGGAAGTGGGCCTTAGTTTTATAGGTGGACGCCTTTTCGAGATATCGCCATAAGGGTGGACCAGGGGTGACTCTAGAATGCGTTTGTACGATATGGGTATCAAATGAAAGGCGTTAATGTGTATTTTAAAAGGGAGTGGGCCTTAGTTTTATAGGTGAATGCCATTTCAGGATATCGCCATAAAGGTGGACCAGGGGTGACACTAGAATGTGTTTGTACGATATGGGTATCAAATTAAAGTTATTAATGAGGATTTTAAAAGGGAGTGGCCCTCAGTTGTATATGTGAAGGCGTTTTCCAGATATCAACCAAAATGTGGACCAGGGTGACCCAGCACATCAACTGTCGGGTACCGCTAATTTATTTATATATATAATACCACGAACAGTTTCCTGCCAAGATTCCAAGGGCTTTTGATTTCGCCCTGCAAAACCTTTTCATTTTCTTCTACTTAATATGGTAGGTATCACACCCATTTTACAAAGTTTTTTCTAAAGTTATATTTTGCGTCAATAAACCAATCCAATTACCATGTTTCATCCCTTTTTTCATATTTGGTATAGAATTATGGCATTTTTTTGTTCATTTTTCGTAAGTTTCGATATCGAAAAAGTGGGCGTGGTCATAGGCGGATTTTATACCAAGATAAAGTGAGTTCAGATAAGTAAGTGAATTAAGTTTAGTAAATATATATCGATTTTTGCTCAAGTTATCGTGTAACGGGTGAAAGGAGGGACAGACGGTCGACTGTGTATAAAAACGGGGCGTGGCTTCATCCGATTTCGCCCATTTTCTCAGAAAACAGTTATCGTTATAGAATCTATGCCCCTACCAAATTTCACAAGGATTGGTAAATTTTTGTTCGACTTATGGCATTAAAAGTATTCTAGACTAATTAAATGAAAAAGGGCGGAGCCACGCCCATTTTGAAATTTTCTTTTATTTTTGTATTTTGTTGCACCATATCATTACTGGAGTGGAATTTTGACATAATTTAATTATATACTGTAAAGATAAAAATTTTGTTTAATAAGTGGGCGTGTTCGTCATCCGATTTTGCTAATTTTTATTAAGCAGACATATAGTAATAAGAGTAACGTTCCTGCCAAATTTCATCATGATATCTTCAACTACTGCCAAATTACAGCTTGCAAAACTTCTACATTACCTTCTTTTAAAAGTGGGCGGTGCCACGCCCATTGTCTAAAATTTTACTTGTTTTCCATCTTGCGCCATAAGGTGAACCCACCTACCAAGTTTCATGGCTTTACCCGTCTTTGGTAATGAATTATCACACTTTTTCGGTTTTTCGAAATTTTCGATATTGAAAAAGTGGGCGTTTTTGTAGTCCGATTTCGTTCATTTTAAATAGCGATCTGAGATGAGTGCCCAGGAACCTACATACCAAATTTCATCAAGATACCTCAAAATTCACTCAAGGTATCGTGTTAATGGACAGACGGACCGATGGACGGACATGACTCAATCAAATTTTTTTTCGATGCTGATGATTTTGATATATGGAAGTCCATATCTATCTCGATTCCCTTATACCTGTACAACCAACCGTTATCCAATCAAAATTAATATACTCTGTGTGCAAAGCACGCTGAGTATAAAAATTGCACTAAATTAAAAATGCTTTAAAAACAAACTAATAACTAATTAAACTTTTAATTTTATTACAGACACCTTTACACACATGTAAGCATATTTGCACATTATAGATAATAAAATTCAGGGTGGTAAATAAGGTGTGAATATTAAAATTAGAAAATTAGTGCAATTATTCAGAATTTCGAGTAGCACAGCAAGAGCAAATTTGAATGGTAGCATTTGAAAATGGCGGCGTGTTTATCAACATTAAAATTAACACACCCATTTGTGCCAGCATAAACTACAGTACATATGAACATAGCTACATATAATAATAATAGCAACAGGAAGGCTTGGTAAACTGCTTTTATGAAATCAAGAAAATAAAGCAATACTCACTGGGGTGGTACTGAATTTTAAGTATATACACACATAGGCATATATATTTCATTTATTTAAATGCAAATATAAGTAAATAAGTTGAATAACGAATTTATTTATATACATAAATATACATATGGAACATGCCATAAGAAATATGGAGCATGTTGAAGCCAAACGCATTCAATAGTTGGGAACCACTGGTTTTTCTTCATTCACAGCTGATCGCCACAAAGCTGCACTGTGATTGGAAATCTACCGGTGGTTCTCTTTCGAAGTTAGGGTTCGTTAACGCTGCGCTCAACTGCAAAGGCATAGTCTTCTGCTTACGACAGCAGTTGAGACAGCGTTCCACCGCAGCATTTCGAAGCTAAAGAAAAATACGTACTTTTCTGTAATATTAAACCTTAAAAATTGTTATATCTATTGATATTTATATTCTTTATTTTAAATTCGATTTTTCATCCGCATATATCTTCGTATATGCGGTTTCTTCTTCTTCAATAAACCTAAACATTTTTTATAATATCTTTTTATTAATTCCTTTGTTTAATTTCCTTCTTTCCATTTTTACGAGTTGCCGTGAGGTCGAACCGGTATACTACTTTGTTTGTGTAGACAAACAGCATGAGATTTATTTATGCCAAACTATCAAGTCTATTGTTATGCCTACACACCTTTAGAGCTTGCAGCCCCAGTTATGGCATTTCTTGGCGCCTATGATAAATTAAGTAATTATACTGTTCTTTTAAGTATATTTTTGAAATTTATTGATGTGTTAATATCGAACACGTTATGGGGCAACCGCGAATGTAAGCGTTAGTTGTAAGAGTAAGCGTAAGCATAGTCTTTGTTAATGATATGCTATATTATACATGTAGAATGTAAATACAAGCATAGTGTGGGGTATTGGTATGCTGTGTGAAGTATAAGAGAATATAAGCATAAGTGTAGTCACTACACTCTAATGTGGGAGCAACGTAGTGTGTTAGAGTTTATATGAACGAAATCGCACAGCAACTCAATGCAAACTTATCACCTACATATAAAAATTAAGTCTCTGAGCATATACAAAATTTTTAAGCATGCAAGTGCTCGAAGAGATATATACACTAACCTGGGTCGATTTGTATGGAGGAAAGTTAACCGATATCGCGCCATCGATTTTTCTATAGGATTTGGGCTTAGGAAAAATGGTCCACTAGGCATACTCAAAAAAATATTTTTCGAGCCTGCAACAAAAAATGGCGAAAGGGTAAATTTTTCGACCAAAACACTCACCAAAACCCAAAAAATATTTTATTTTTCAAAAAACTGTTATCGCCAACGTTTTTACAGCAGTTGTTTGAAAAAAAAATATTTTTTTGGGGTTTTGGGGAGTGTTTTGATCGAAAACTTGACCCTTTGCCCATTTTCTTTTCGCAGGCTCGAAAATTATTGTTTTGGGTATGCGTAGTGGAACTTTTTTTCCTGAGTCCAAATCCTATCGAAAAATCGATGGCACGATATCGGTTAATAAATCGTCCCAGTCTAGTATACTCTGCGGTTTTGTTGGAAATAAAGGGCCAGAAATATAATGGCAAACATAAGCAAATGTTTGATTTGTATTACTCATACTCAAAATGTTAACAAAGACAAAGCACTTAGTTAGGTATTCGGTTTCAGTTAAAACTTGTTTATTTTTGGGGTTTTGTTGGTTATAACATCTTTATTTATTATTTGGTTAGATTTATATGTCATAATAATGTGCAAACAAAGAAAATGACAAAATAGTTGAAATAAAATAAAATCAACTAAAATAGAATAAAATAAAATAAAATATAATAAAATGATATGAAATGAAATAAAATAAAACAAAATAGAGTTAAATTTGATAAAAATATAAAATTAAATATAATAAATTAAAAAAAAACTAAAATAAAATAAAATTAAAGTGAATTAAAATTAAAAAATTTAAAAAAATTTTATTAAATAAAATAAAACAAAATAAAATAAAATAAAATAAAAAGAAATAAAGTAAAACCAAACAAAGTTAACTAAAAATAAAAAAATTAAATAAAATAAATTAAAATTAAACAAAATAGAATAAAATGAAATAAATAAATAAAATAGAACAAAATTCAGTTAAACTTGTGTTACATAACTGCTTGTGTTGGGAGAGGAGGAGTGGCGGCTCGGCATGGTTGTAGCCCGACTGAGGGGCGCGGTTCTTGCCACGTCTCCTTCCCACAGTTACATAGCAAAAAATGGTTCATGCCTAGATGTGCGTGTTTGTGCAAAAAAAAGGAAAAGAGATAGGAGAGAAAAAGCGGGAGAAATGACCATTCCTTGTCAGGTGTCGAGCCTTCCCACCCCTTCTGTTCACAAAAGAGTGAACAGCCTTGGACTCCACTACGGCTCCGTCACCCGAGTGGAGCCCCTATTTCCTGACATCGTCCGTCACTAAGTCTTCAGTCCCTGTCCATCACTCCTACAACTATCTCAACTCACCTGCAACACTTGCCATAAGGGCAGCACCTGCACCAACAAAGAAAAGAAACTTTAGCCTGACATACCTGTTGTTATTGCCCTATAGACTCAACGCATATAAATAAATATTCTGAATATTTCTCTACAAATTTACAGTAATTTCTTTATTCACAATTTTATTGTCTTAAATTACCAAAGAAAATCAAACATAGAACTATTAGTAGGTACTACTATTAGAACTTAAAGTTCAATAAATTTAACCTTTAAAGTAATTTTACTCAATTACCCAGTTTCAATTATCTTCCAAAATTTTATCCAAAAAGTATTCAGGCTACGCTATTACAAAATTTATTTTCGTTTCCTTATTATTATTAATCTATTTATATATTTATATATTTATCTTCTCAACAAAATGTTTTATTAAGTTCGTTTAATAAAATTAATAATAAGGTAATTTATTTTATTTCAAAATCTTTATGCATTATTCTTCCAACAAAAGAAAACCCCCTAAAATTGGTACGCCCTAAAGCCTATTCAGATATTTTCCTTGCACTTGCTCTAAGGCAAGCTTTCGCAAAAACCCTATTAACTTCTTAATATCTGTACATACGTGTGTATATGCATATCTTATCAAAAGAAAAAAACAAAGGAATGTGTATATCTGTCTATATAGTGTGTATGTTATACCTTGTTGATCAAACTCACCTCTCTTTGTCAACCGAGTTTGGTACCAAAACTTCAATGAACCTTTCCTTTCCCTCCTTTTTTTTTTTGTGGTTGGTCTTCAATTCTAAACTTATACAATGTTTAAAGGAAATTCATGGGAATAAAAGAAATTTTTAAATCTACAAATCTAATAATTTAAAATTTGAAAAAAAAAGTTTTTCTTATACATATCGTGATACCCTTTAATGTAGAGTGCTGGTGTGGTGAAATTCAATTCAGTGAGAGCCGCTGCGGTAAGCTCCTAGTGAGCGCTCTACCTTTTCTTTAGACCCGGAATGATGTTGTGTTGAATGTTGCCGACCTAAATCTGTGTTGAGCATCGGCATGTATATAGCCGATGTTGTGCTGCTGAGTGTGTGTTGCCAAATGCTGTTGCTGGCGCTAAGTTGCGTGCGCCTCACCAACTATGTTGTAAAGTGATTGTTGCTTTCGTGGAAAGTTGAATTAATGTTGACGTGTCTACCCAACAATGTTGCCTCAATTGCGTTGTGGAAATGTGTACGTGTGCGTGTATTGGTCTAAATTTTGTCTTACCAACTTTGTGTTTGTGTATGCGAATGATGAATTTCGTTTGTGTAGGTATGATTCTATGTTTTGCGCAATTTGTTGGAAAAAGTAGTTATGTTGTGTTGCGTGTATCTCCGTGAATTTTGCCGCTTTATTGCTACCCCCTTTAAAAATTTTCGTGGGCTTTTCTCCGGGCTGGTGGATGACGTCCTCTACCCACTATCTTCTCCTTCTGCTTTAAACCTCCTAGGCAGATTTAGTCTTTCTTAAAATTCGTCTCAGTCGCGGCCTACGACTGCTTCTCGTTCCTGGAAAAAATGGAAGAACACACACAACATTAACACTAAAATCATAAGCACACAAACACATATTCGGTTCATAAATGCAAGAATATGCAAATAAGACAATGCAACACAATAAAAAAAACAGACGATTTCACAT